>NW_007252184.1:119985-192111 GCF_000164805.1 Carlito syrichta | reverse complement strand
GTAGAGATGAGGTCTCGCTGCCCAGGCAGGTCTCGAGCCCGCGGGCTCAGGCAATCCACTCACCACAGCCTCCCAAAGGCGCAGGATTACATGCTGAGCCACTGAGCCTGGCTCTGTTCCAGTTTTAATAAAGTGGACCCTTGACACCAGAACACACTAAACTTAACTTTAATTTCATCAAGTCCTAGTACAGATAATAAATTGGTGGTTTTAAGGACATTTAAGGAAAACAAATCACTTGGAGCTAGCATGGATTCACGTTTTGTTAAATTCACAACCTTGCTTTTAAAAGGAAGGTTGTATGATTGACAGATAATGAAATGCCTAAGATATAATAATGATTATAATAATGATAATGACATTTCACAAGGACAGGTCTCTTATCCATCTTATTCATAGCTCCATCCCTGCACCTAGAACAGAGGCTAACACACAATAGATGATCAATACACATTTCTTGAATAAATTAATAACAGCTCATATTTATTAAATACTATGTGTCAAAGACGTGGAAATAAAATTTGTTAAAATTATAGATAATGATTATAATAACAACGCTTACACAGAAAATGGTGTGCCAGCCACAAATCTAAAGTATTTTACATCTATTAACCTCATTAAATGCTTTAGGCTGAATTGTGTGTCCCTCAAAATACTTATGTTGAAGCCTGAACCCCCAGTATCTTAGAATGTAACTGTATTTGGAGACAGGTCCTTGAAAGAGGTGATCAGGTTAAAATAAGGTCATTAGGGTGGGTTCTAATCCAATATGACCTGTGTAAGCGATTCGGACACAAACATACACAAAAAGAAAGCCATGTGAGGACACAAGCCAATGAACAAGGCCTGAGAATAAATCAATTTTGCTACTATCTTGATCTCAGACTTATAGCCTCCAGAATTGTAAGAAAATTAATTTCTGTTGTTTTAACTTACCCAACCTGTGGCATTATGTTATGGCAAACCTAGGAAGCTAATACATGAACCCTAGTGACAACCAGGGTAGTTTGCCTCCAGAGTTCATATTTCTAACCACTATATTCCAACAAGTTGTACACAATAATAGGAAACATTTATTGAGCACTTAACCAATCTGTTCAGTGGCAAGATGGCTGCCTAGAATATGAAACATACTGTAGTGCTCATATTTTTAAAAATTTCCTTCGGTATTTTGCACCATTACGTGCCTTTTCATGTCTTGCTATCTATTGACTTTTCTGCCTAGGTGAAGGGTGCCTACCTTGGTCTATAGTGCTTGGTGTTTCAGAAGAGACACACAGGTTGCTAATCAAGAGAATCCCATGAGATCTTTCTCACTTAGTGCGATCATTTGACCAACTACACTTGGGAAAGGTGTAAAGCAAATATAATTTATTCATTCGACAAATTGACTTGCTTGGCTCTTCTTATGTGCCAGACTCCGAGCACAGACTGAGACTGGAGAAATAAATTAGCTGGCACAGCCGAATGGGTCAGCGGTAGGTACAGCTCTGCCATTTCCTTGCTGTGAAATGAAGGTGATATTAATGTCTTCTTCAGAGGGTTGTTGTGAGGATTATTAAATAAGATGGTTTATTCAAGGTGCTTAGCATAATGCCAGTGACCAAGATGGTTTTAAAGCTCCTCTCAGCTTGACCAGACTTTAGCCTGGCTTCTTCCTGACTCAGGATCTTCACTTCCCTTTTAGAACATTTACTTCAGGAAAATTGTAATTGCAAATCCTTTCTCTGTCCCTTTGGGGTGTCAATCTTTTAAAAAGCCTCTTGCTCGCTGACAACCCAAAAATGTCTTTCTCCAGGACCTGGGAACCATTCCTTTGAAATGCAATCATCGTGGAAGTTAGAGCACTGTCTCTAAATCTCTGGGGGGAGGGGAGGGGCGGGGTAAGAGCCTAGCTTCCAGTGGATATCTTGCTCCAACTTATAAAACTACAGCCTATCAAGAAGATGCAAGAAAGCTTACTTCTTTGGGTAAGGTCAGTTTACAAGCACAGATGACCCATGAGTCCGCCTACCCTGGCTCTTAAACTCTCCTACCTTTGTTTCAGTGCAGTTGACCGCAGACTGAGTTCTGATCTCTCTTCCTTACTGCAGTAGCCTTGAATGAAGCCCTTCTTTCTGTTTAACTTTACCCAGTACAATATTTGCTTTAACACCAGGCATATAGTAAGTGCCCAATAAATGTTATGTATTAAGCATGTTATTTTGCTGCACTTCCTGACCTCAAGAACCTCTCACAGTAGTCAGGCAAGCAGTGTGAAGTGACCAAGGTGGCTTAGGCTCATTAATGGTTGATCGTCTCTGGTCAGCTCTTTATTATGTGCAGGGTATGTGTTAGTCATGGGCATGCAGAGGTGAGTGAGAAGTAATCACTGCCCTCCATGAGCTTATGGTCACATAAACTGTCACATAAAAAGCCAGTTGCAATCATGTGGCAAGGTTTTAGCAGAGACTATGCAATGAGCAAAGGCACATATGGGCAGTGATAAACTCAGCACGGTGACAAGGGAAGGGTTCATTTCACCAAACAAGGATCAGCAGGAAGAGGAAGAGGAAGGTACACATAGTCCATAAAGTGTGTAGCATGCTGGGATGCAGGGAGTTGTTTTATGTTTAATTTATGTTTTATGTTTACATTTAATGTGTAGAATTTGGGTTGGGGGAATGGAAAGAGATGAAACTGAAAACGTACATTGGAATATGATTGGTGAGGGCATTTTATGGGAGGCTATAGCAGTTGCAGGTGACGAGCAACTGTGGAAGTTTTTTTTTCTCATAGTCTCACTCTGTCCCAGGCTGGAGAGCAGTGGCATGTTCACAGCCACCGCAGCTTCGACTTGCTGGGCTTAGGTGATCTTTCTGCCTCAGCCGTCCAAGTAACTGGAACCCCAGGCACATGCCACCATATCTGGCTAATTTTTTGACTTATTGTAGAGACAAGGTCTCACCAAGTTGCCTAGACTGGTTTTGAACCCTTGGGTTCAGGCAATCCTCTTGCCTTGGCTTCCCAAAGTGCTGGGATTATAGGGGTGAGCCACCATGCGAGACTGGGGAAGATTTTTAAGTAGTACAGTGATATGTCCAGTATTTGAGTTAGAGAGATCAATGCTAATACTGTGTGGGTCAGCTTGGAAGGTTCAGGGTTGAGATCAGAAGCAGGAGCATTAGCCAGAGGGTTAACAGAATTATTTAGATAAACAATAGTGGGGAACTTAATAGTGGCCATGGAAGTGGAGAGGTGGGGATGGATGTGAGAGATATAGAAAAGATTGGCGAGGCAGAAGATGGAGTGTGAAGTAGGGGAAGGGAACAAACAAGGTTGGGAAATGGAGCAGTTTATGGTGATGTTAACCAGAATAGAGAAAACAGGAGGAGAGATTGTATTGGAGGTAAAAGGAAGGAAGGGAGGGAGATGATGCAGTCAATTTTGGACCCGCTGCATTTGAGGGACTTGTGTTAGGTGAAGTTGACAATTAGACCTTTAAATTGGAGGCCAAGGGAGAGTTTGAAGATAAAGGCCTACTTTTTTCAGAAGACCACTGAAATTCCAGGCATGATTGAATTTGTTCGGGGGGGAGGGGATATGAAGAGAATAAAAGAAAAGGAGATTAAAGATAGGGCTCTGGTGGATACTAAGACTCTAAATGTATATGTCCATGTCCCCAAGATTGGAAGCATAACCAAGGACCACTCTTCCAAAAGAAATTGACAAGCTTAAATGGGACCAAAGGAGAGTGTGTCTTTTTAGGGAGCTGTATTAGACTATAAGCTCCAGGAGATCATCCCCTCCTTCTACCTGTGTTATGAATGAAAGTTCATTGTTGTTGGAGAACAGGAAACCAAGGAAGACTTGAAGGCTGTCCTCAAAGGTTTGAAGGACTCAGTGGATACTGCAAGAGTCTTTCTGGTTTGAAATTTCACAATATGGTGTGGACGTTACACACAAGAAAATTTCAGCTGTCACATCAAAGAAGAACCTTCTAAATAATGAAAATAAAGGATTGAAAAGTGAGTCATGAATTTGATGTTCCCAGAAGAGATTAAGCTTGATGGTCTTTAGGTTGCTCTAGGAAGGATTCCCTCTTGTCTGAGGGTTTGAGGTAAGCCTCCCTGAGATCCTTTCTTCTTGAACTGAGGAATAGCTGGCAGTATTAGTGGAAAAGACTTGTGTATTGGGCAGAAGTTCATCAGTGTTCAAATACCAGGTTGTTTACTTTTTTAGCTGTATGATCTTGTTCAAATTATTCACTCTTCCTGAGGTTCAGGGTCTTCATTAATAGCATAAGCTTATAATGCCTATTGCAAAAGCTAGGATTAAGTTTTGCTACTTATCACAGAAAATCTCAGATACCACTGACTTGAATGAAATATATATGTGTTTTTAAAAAATTTCTTCCAGAAACACAGTCTAGAGGTAGGGCTAGTGTGGAAGTTGTCTCTACCGCTGCCCCACAATGCTCATCTCAAGGTTCAAGCCACTTTAAGGGCCCCTCACCCCACCACTGTGCCCACATTCTAGGCTTTGGGAATGGTGGAGGTGGGGGTAGGGCAAAGGTGAATACAGGCTTGCATCCCTGCTGAATCAGTTCCCTTCTGCTTTTATCTGACTTGCCATAGCTTGGTCTCCTGGCCACAACTGACTGCCAGAGGAGCTGGGAAATGTTCTCTTTGGGCCTACTTTCTCCCCAAATTAGAATTCTGTCACTAAAAAAAGAAGGCAGAATGGATATCATGGCACAATTGCCAGTACCTCATCCCAGAAAAGTTTCATGGGGGTGAAAGAGGCAATACAGTATATGTCAAATGCCTGCATGGTAGATGCTCATTAAGCAGTCATTATATTCTTATTTTTCGGTCATCTGTGAGCAGATGGAACTTTAATATGGCAATAGGGAAGGATTAGGCCAGATTCTCCCCAAGAAGACTTTCTATAGGTAAGATAGAAAAAGAATGTTAGCTTCCAATAATTGGCACTAATAGGAAAAACATTATAGAATAAGGGGAAATAGGCAGATAATTATAATTTCCATTTATTAGATTATATGCAGCCACTGTGCTTAGTGCTTGGCCTATTGAATTCTCATGACATGTTATGAGATAAATGCTATATTTTGTCTCATTTTACAGAGGAAGACAAGGAGACTTTGAACTATTAACTGACTTGCCTGTGGTCAGGTAACTACTAAATGCTCAACCCAGGGTTTGCCCTCAAAGATTGCAGGCTTCAAACCCTGTAGTTCTAACCATTAGGCTGTATTACCAAACCATTTATTCATTCATGCAGTACATATTTACTTAATTTCTACTCGATGTCAGTAATTGTTTGGAGCCTGGGGACACAGAAGTGACCGACATAGATAGAGTGTCTGTTTCAACATGCATATGCTGGTGGAGGAAGAAAAAAATAAGAGGAATCATAAGTGAACTAAATAATTGCACACAGCAATAGATATCATGGAGGAAATAGAATGAATAGAAGACTTGCCTGCAGGAAGAGATTATTGTATTTATGATTTTCTCTTTATTTTTTAGTGTCAACCCATGTGACAAGGAGAGGCACATTTTATTCAATTTAGGAGTCTGTCTGACCATAGGTGGCCCTATCTGGTTCACCTCATTAATGAGAGAGAAGCATGAATACTCTAGGGTGGCCTTTTTCCTTTCCCCAGGTTAAACAAGTGTTTGTGGTTGCTGTGGCACGTGTAAGAATGAAGGAGGAAGGCTGACAGTTGCCATTGACAATTGAGCACACCCTACCCACATGGACCTGTGCAGTATGAAGATGTTACTGGTCAGGGAGGGTGTAGAACCACAGGTACTGCAGAATCAGGAACAGCTGAGACCATCAGTCGAGGCTGCCCAAGGTACAACACCAGCATCTGAACCTTGAGGGGTGGGCTCTGAAGTTCAGGAAACACAGGATCAAGGTTTTGCTTAGCAGATGGAATTTAGACACTTGAAATTTTGAGAGTCTGGAGCCCAGAACCAGAGTGTGTGTTGGGAGAGGTGATGTGACCCAGGAAAAGGGCCGTACATGTCCCTTAGAAGACCTGCTTCCAGACTGGCTCTGCTGTACTTTGTGTAGTCTTGGGTCATGATATGGAAAGGTTGCGAGGGCCAGTTAACAAGAAAAAGGAGGCATAATTTAGGGATGTGAGAGGAATCAACCCTGAATGCCAGAGAGTGTAAAGAGACAGAAGAAACTGGTCAGGAAGAGGAGTTGGCTTTGGGCTTGTTGAGTTTGGGGCCCCAGAGGCACGTAAGGTAGCAGGATGCATTTAGGAAATGAAACAGGGGTTATAAACACAGCGTCGTCGGGAATCTCATGGTGAAAATCTCAGGTCAACAATATAGGTTTTTGCAGTCTAGTGAACCACAAGGGGCAATTAAATCAGGTGTCTAAGGTAGTGACCTACTAACCTACACCTTAGGATAGTCTTGAAAACTGTGAACAGGGCTAGGTAGGGGTGGTGGGAGCCGCTGCTTTGGAGTTGGGTTCGCAGGGGCTGTGAAGGAGCTCTGTTCTCTCCGGAGATGCAGGTCAGCCGTGTGCTCCTCTTTGTGCAACTTGGTCTGCCGCTGACCCCCTGATCCTTTGCAACCCATTTTTCTTGACTACTAAATGATGGAAGACAGACAATTAAGCCCCAGCCCAAGTATTTCATCTGCTGTTAGTTTCCTTAATTTTATTTCCTACACATTCTTTATAAATAGATTTAAGCAAGACACTATGTTCTTTAAATTGTGCATTTCTGTTGCTATGGAAACGGTTGCTTTTATTTCCACCCCCCCCCCCCCAGCCTAGCCATAAAGTAGAAGTTAGCACCTGTTTTTCCAGACAGGTGAAGATTTATCCACTAATCCTTGTCTTCTAAGAAAGTCTCAATGAGTGGGTCAGAATAACCTACTGATGGCATCTCTTTAAGAAAAGCATCTGGTGAGCAGCTGCAATTTCTAGAAGACACGGTCCGTTCTTGCTAACCTTTCAAATAAGTGACTTATAGATTCAAAGACTGTTGGAACTGGAGAGGAATCGCTAAAGAGATAATTCTCACAATAACAATTTTAAATCACCTTACAGTATGCATTCAGTACGTTAATTAGTCTCTAAAGGAACCCTGAAATGAAATCATTTGTTCAAAAACATTTACTGAACATCGGTACTGAACTGCAGTAGAACATTGCATGGTGCCTGTCACATGGAAGGGACTCAGCAGATATTTCTCTGTGAATGAGTAAAGCTGCTTCCTCCTTCAGGTCGGCGGGGGATATAGACATTTAATGGGTTATGATGTTCTATGCCTCATGCTTGGATATGGGTATGTACAAAGTGCCGTGGGAGCATCCCGTGGGTCATAGCTCTGCCACCTCTATTTTTTGGAAGAGGTGAGAAAATTAAAAGCAGAGGATTAGAAGGAAAGATATCTGCCAACATTACATAGCTATTTAGTGGAAGAAGCAAGTGTAGGATCCGGGTTCCCTGAATGCCAGTCTGCTAGCTTTTCCCTAGATCACATTGAAGCTTCTGAAATTTCGACAGGCATAGGAATCACCTGGTGTTATGGACCCACTCTTTGTGGAAAGGAAGGAACTGAAGCAGTTGCAGGGTCTGGCCAGTGGAACTCGTGGGCAGCTCCTTCAGGGGACGACAACTGTCAGAGTGAATGTTTTCCAATTTCAGACCTATGTCACTCTATTGAAGAGATCGTTTTCCAGAGAAGAGAGCCTCATGGACCTAGCTGAGGTCCATGGCTGATCTTTCAGCCAGGGGAAGTCCTGGAAATTTGCAAAACGGTTCCGTGCTTGCTGCGTCCATTGCAGCAGGGAAGTTCACCAGACGTGAAGTGGAGACACTTTTACCAGAAGTAGAAAAGCATAATGGGCTGTCAGGAGAAACAGCTGCCCAGCAGAGGCTGTCTCTCCAGAAAAATGTCATGCATCCACAGGCATCAACCAGCCACTCCGTGTCTCAACTTTTCCATTGCCGCCTGCTTGTTCCCTGCTACCCACTCTCCCGTGAATTGCTGCCCCTTTATCTCCCTTCTCCACGTTGCCCCCTGCAGTCTGTTCTGCACATAGCAGCTTGAGGGAACCTTCCACCATCCATCCTTACAATTAAATCCAAATGCAAAGTCCACACATTGTTCTGCAAGTTGCTGCCTGCCTGTCCCCCGAAACTCTCTGACCTCCTTCCCTGCCGTTCTTTCTGTGGCTCTCTGTACTCCAGCCACACTGGCCTCCTTCCCATCTCCTGCACGTGCTGAGATCATCTCTTCTCAGAGTTTTAAAATCGGCCCTACGTTCTGCCTCATAGTTGCACTGTATATTCCCCTATTTATTCAGATCACTGCTCTAGCTTCATCTTCTCAAAGAGAGCTTCTGTTTCATGTTATCTGAAGAAGCTATCTGCCAGCCTGGTTATTCTCTATCCTCTTAGCTTTCTTATTTACAGGAATATATATGTGTTCAGTGTTTCTGAATGTAGGCTGCACAAGGGTTTCTTTTGTAACTGAAGAACCCAGGATGGAGTTGGCATGAGCAGGTATCATGAAAAGAATGTGTGAGCATACATATCTATGTTTAACACACACACACACACACACACACACACACACACACACACACACACACGTGCAGGTATTTTTGCCTATGATTTCAGGGGGATTTACAGGCCCTCTGAAGCTTGAGGGGGAGTTCCGTGCATCTTGATCTAGAAACCTCTGCTACGATCTCCAACCCCGAGTGAAAGGAGTCCCAGTGATTCAGGGGCTCCCATCACTCTCTCCCTCCTCCCTGAACTGGCCTTCCAGAGGGGTGGCGATGCCATTCCATTTTCTACCCGTAGTGAAGTTTTGTTTCTCATTTACGTAATTACAGAAGAGTTACAGTAGAAACAACAATAATGAATAGCTGTCCAGGACACAGAATGTAGTGCGTTAAGTATAAGGGGCCTACAATATCATTTGCTTATACAAGAGCAGAACAACACTTCAGTTCAATTTAACAAATATTTTATCAAGCACTTACTGTGTGGCAGCCAATCTGCTAGGTGCCAGGGAATGGCAACTAAGAGCAAGAGCATGTACTCACGGGGCTTACATTCAGGAGGGGCTAAGGGGACAAAACAAGACTGATTATGCTACCTGGAGTATGCATATTAAGGTAACAAGGGCTACAGAGAAAAACAAAATCAGGGAAGGGGAAAGGACAATGTCATTGGAGGGGAGTTTGCAATTATAGATATTTTTAGCGAAGACCTCCCCATTAGAACAAAGGGTTGAAGGATATGTGGGAGGACAACAAGATATCTGGGGAAGAGCATTCCAGGAAGAGAAAATAGTAAGTGCAAAGGCCCTGGGGCAGGAGTCAGATTAGCCACAGCGAAGGGCACATGTGGCAGGGATGGAGGGAGCAAGGAGAGATGAGAAGGAAATATAGTCAGACCAGAAAATGTATGGCCTCGGGTGCCTCTGGAAGGACTTTAGCTTTTACACGGAGTAAGAGAGTTCTTTGGAATTTCATGAACAGAGGAGTAACATGATATGATGTGTTTTAGCAGGATCATACTGGCTGATGTATTGAGAGTAAACTGCAGGGAAGCGGGGAGATCATTAGGAAGATCAATCATCATCAAACAAACAAAATCCACCTTTACTTTCTTTCCTGTCCTGGTGGATTTCCCCTATAGTCAGTATCGTGGGAACTCAGAAAGATTTCATTACCGTGGATGAATGACATTAGCCTGGGGAGGGAGTTTTCATTCCCTTAGGTGTACCCCAAGCCTCCCAATCAGAGGAAATCAAGATGTGTGTTTGTTCCAGGTGGACAGTCCCCCCTGAGGGCTCGCTCATTTGGAAGATGTAGAATCATCCTTCTGTAGTTACACAGCTGGTAAGAAGCTGGGTGATGGAAAAAAAGATGAGAAAGGGTTTTTAAATCAGGAGCCCCCTCACAAGTGGAAATTAGTTAAATTCAGTCAATTGCTGACTGATTTTATGTTATGGGACTCAAATGCTCTGAGGCCCAGTCAATCGAAACCCTGTTTCGAAAATGAGCCAGTTACGGATGGGTCTGCTGTTCTATTATTAAAAGAAATGGATCTGTTCAGAGAGTAACATACATAACACTAAGAGCCCACTCAGTGGATGAATGCACTCCGTTTTTCTGTATTGCCTAAGATCTGGGATTAAATTCTAGAGAAAGTCAGAGACCTGCAGAGCATTTAATGACAAGACTTCTTATTTGTTTGTTTTTTGAGTCAGGGTCTCACTCTTTCACCCAGGCTACAGTGCTGTGGCACGATCACAACTCCCCATGTCCTCGACCTTCTGGGCTCAGGCAATCCTTCTGCTTCAGTCTCTCAAGTAGCTGAAACTACAGACATGTGTCACCACACCCAGCTAGTTATTTTGAATTTTTATAGAGTCGAAGTCTCGCGATGTTGCCTAGGCTGGTCTTGAACTGCTGGGCTCAAGTGATCCTCTCGCCTTGACCTCCCAAAATGCATGAGTCACTGTACCTGGCTTAAGGCTTTTTAGACATCACGTGATGGCTTTTATTTGTGAATCCAGAAATTGAGGCTTGGTGAGAACCAATAAATTGGTTAAGATAGGCTAATTACAGTAGCAAACATACTCTACATTTTCATGGCTTATTTTAGTGAAATTTTGTTTCTCATTTACATAACAGTAGTGTGGGTAGACAGGGGCTTTGTTCCACAGAGTCTCTCAGGAACCCAGGCTCCTTCCACCCTCTGACTCCTCCCTTCTGCAAATCCTCAGAGACATCTTGGTTTAGTGGAGAAAGAGTGTGAGAGTGATGCCAAGAGGTTTTTGTGGGCTGAACTTAGAAGTGGCATATAAACTTTATTGAAATGACAGGCAGCAGGCTCCTCCACAGGCAGAGTAGCCTGGACTGGTCTGTAGGAAGAATAGCAACCTGATATTGCTGGGGTTTGATTTTTATAGCTATCTCTTGATCATATGCTAAGCAAGGGGTGAAATATTTACGGCTTTCTGGGGAAACCGGTGGATATTTCTAAGAATTGGGGTCCCTCCCAGTTTGGGCAGGGTTGGAACTGACACAGCGCTGGAGGGTTTGTCATTTAGCATGCTAATGTGTTATAAAGAGCGTATAAACAGGGACAAGGTCAGGAAGCAGGCAAATTAGTTGCCATCTTGGTTCTAGCTGGCTCTAACTGGTTCTCAACTGCATCCTGTTTTTCTCTGTGGGAGCTCAGAAAACCAGACTATCTACCTCTCTGGATAAAGTGTCTTAGCCACTGATCTTGAGAAATTAGCCTTGTTTATCTTAGGAAACTAGTCCTGATCAAATCCTATCTCACTTCTCCTTCTTTCCTTTATGTCCTTCCTGTTTTCTTCCTACCTCCTTCCCTCCCTTCTTTCCTTCCTTTCTGCCTGTCTCCATCTCACTTTTCTTCCTTCCCCTACCCTCTTGCTGGTTACTTCTCTTTCTTTTCACTGATATCTGGTGAGCATCTACTAGATACCAGAGGTGGAGCGAGTCAAGCTGCAGCAAGCATGGACCCTCAAGGGCCATTCTCTCATTTCTAGGAGAGAAATAGACGTAAGTAATATGCTACACAACCACATTTCAGTCAATAATGGCTAGCATATACAATGGAGGTCCTGTGAGATTATAATACCATATTTTTACTGTCCCTTTTCCTTGTTTAGATATGTTGGGATACACAAACACCACTGTGTTACAGCTGCCTATAGTATTCAGTACAGTGACATGCTGTCTAGGTATGTATCATGAAAGCAACAGACTATACCATAGAGCCTAGGTGTGGAGTAGGCTAGACCTTCCAGGCTTGTGCAAGTACACTCTGTGATGGGCACATAATGTCAAAATCACCTAATGATGAATTTCTTAGAACTATCCCTGTGGTTAAGCGATGCATGACTGTACTTAGAACCCAGGTAGGAGTGATAAATGCCATCTCATGACTAGAGAGCTCTGAGAGAGCCTGAGGTGAGCAGCAGGGATCCAAATGGCATCACATACTCGCTGTGCAACCCAGACCTACTCCAAGCTTATTTTCAAGCCTGTAAAATGGGGACGGACGATGCTATCCTTCAGGGATGGTGAGAGGGAATAAGCATTTCTGAAGACGCTGCCATGGTATCTTGTTAAGTTCCATCCATGTTAGTCCTCTTTTCTTTGGCCAAGAGGAGTGGGGGATAATTTCTTCCTGTTGATGCAGAGAAGCCTGTTGATACGGGGACATGTGAGCTGGATCCTGAAAGGTAACTCTTCACTGTAGTGGGATATCTGAGGGTCAGCTCTGGGATAAGTGAAAAATTCTGCATTCACACAGCTGCAGCTTGGGCTGTGGTGTGTGTTTCCTATTGCTGCTGCAACAAGTTATCATACAATTAGTGGCTTAAATCACACACATTTATTATCTTTCAATTCTGGGGATCAGAAGTCTGAAATGGGCTTCAGCAGGCTAAAATCAAGGCATCAGCAAGACTGTGTTTCTTTTGGAAACTCAAGAAGATAATCTAGTCCCTTACCTTTTCCAGCTTCCGGAAGCGACTTGAATTTCTTGTCTCATAATCCAGCATCAGAACCATCAATGTGGCGTTGCAATTCTTTGGCTGACTCTGACCCTCCTGACTTCCTCGAATGAAGATCTTCATGTTGAGCTTGCCCAGATCACCTAGAATAATCTCATCTCTGCACTGTAAGGTAACATATTCCAGGTTCTTGGGATAGGAACGTGGCATCTTCGTGGAGGGCATTCCTCTGTCCTCGGCTTTTCATAGAGTTCTCACCTAATTAGATGCCTTGTGATGACTTGAATAGGAGAAAGAACATCTCGTGCCTAGTTAAGATCTGCAGGATCTCTACTGGGTATCACTTCAATGCCACGCAGGACAGGTTTACTCTTCTAACTTCCCAGGTGCAGAAAGGGGAGAGAGAGGTACATAGCTGATGCCTTGCGACTTGCCAGTCATCCTTTCAATTAACTAATCCTGGAAATTTCATATGGTAGATCTTTATTCCTTTATTCCATGTCTCTGGAACCCTACTCAGGTCAAAAGAAATATGAGCTGGGCACAGTGGCTCAAGCCTGTAATCCCAGCACTTTGGGAGGCTGAGGTGAGAGGATTGCCTGAGCCCATGGGTTCGAGACCAGCCTGGGCAACTTTTTAGGTTTTGGTTCTTTTGAAAGAATGTGTGGAAAAAAGAAATGAGAAGGGAAAGAAATACCATTATTAATCATTATCAGTTATCTGAACTTAAGTATGAATCAGTTTTTGATTATTTTGTTGCTGAGAAAAAATGAATGGTGACGAGAAGAGAGTAAAAGGACTTTTAGTGTTTAGTTGTGTAGAATCCATCAGATAGTATGTGGGGGGTGGGTTTGGGTGGAGGTAGGAGGTGGAGAAAGGGGATGTAGAATGTTTTGCTGCGTGCTAAAGATGATATGTACTCAGAAAGCTATTATGGGTCTTTGGCTTTTCTAGGCTGCTTTGGCCAGCATTTTCCACTGTGCCTAGAATTAGTACATGCTTACCCAGAGTCTGCCATTTGAATGTGTAGGGTGACTGTTCTCAACTGCTATGCCCATCACCTTTGGAAGTCCTCTAGTGGAGAGGAACTAAGCAACCCGAGACACATGCCCATGTCTCTGGAGACCTACTCAGGTTGAAGAAATATGGGCTGGGCACGGTAGCTCAAACCTGTTATCCCAGCACTTTGGGTGGCTGAGGTGAGAGGATTGCCTGAGCCCACAGGTTCAAGAACAGCCCAGGCAACTTGGCAAGACCTCATCTCTACAATAAGTCAAAAATTAGCCAGGCCTGGTAGCGTGCACCTGTAGTTCCGGCTACTTGAAAGGCTGAGGCGGATGGACGCTGGGGTGGCTGTGAGGGTGCCACTGCACTCCAGCCTGGGCGACAAGAGTGAGACTCCAACTTAAAAAAAAAAAAAGGAAGAAAGAAAAGGAAAAAGCATAAATATGGAGGAGAGGACCTTCAGGGTGTCCCCTCCCCAATACGATTTCCCAGGCAAAGGGACCCAAGACACCTCTTCCGAACTCCTCAGCATCTTTCCATGTCTGACACACTTTGCGATACAACCTCACGGTTGCATTAATGGGAACAGGGCACTCTACTGAGCTTACTTTGTAGGGCTAGAGGTATGGAGAACTGCAAACTGGAAAATAGTTGGGATTAAGGATGGTATATTCTTTCATTAGCACAAAAGGGAGCCACAGACTTTCTGCTTCAGTGGAGTTAGACCTTAGTGCTCAATGTGAGGTGAGCAGGGGATGCCATGGGGTGAACAGCAGGTAGTGGCCTAAAGGAGAGAAATTATCACTGTTTCATCTCCAGCTCCCAAAATATCGGAGACTACCTGATTTTGCTCAGGCAGCCATATAAAAAAATACAAGACTGAGTGACTTAAACAACAGGCATTTATTTTCTCAAAGTTCTGGAGGCTAGAAGTCCAAGGTCAAGGTGTGGCAGAGATGGTTTCTCCTAAGGTCTCTCCTTCATGTCTTGCAGATGTCCACCTTCACTTTGGGTCTTCTTACAGCCTTTCCTCTGTGTGTAGGCATTCCTGGTCTCTCTCTCTGTCTTTCTGCTTATGAGGATGCCAGTCATATTGGAGTAAAGCCTCACCCTTTGACCTTATTTAACCTCAATTACCTCCTCAAGGTCGTGTCTCTAAAAATAGTCACATTGGCATTAGGACTTCATCCAATTTAGCCCATAACATGGACTGAGTTCTTTGGGGAAAACACATGTAACTTGTAGGAAAAATGCTTACTTGGAAAAACAACAAATGAAGACACACTTCTTTCTGGGAAATATCCCATGGAAATATATATTACCATAGCAAAAATACACTAAGAAACATACATATCAGAAAGAATTCTTGCTAAAAATCCCCCCTAGGAAAACTACCCTCTGGGAACAATTTTCCTTATGAAAACACACTGAAAATATTTAGCAGAAAAAGTATTCATTGAAAAATTTTTCCAAAAGAGGAAGGGGTTGACCCTCTGAAGAAATATTCTTTCTAGAAAAAAAATTGACCACCAGGAACATTTTCAGTAAGAGAAATAACCATTCAAAAACTATACACATGGGAAAATATCTACTAGAAAAAAAATCACAGTATGAAAAATACCTATAGAAACATAACCTGAATGGACAAATACCCACTGGGAAAATATGCATGGAAAAATTATGTTCATCATGACAATGGCCCTAAGACTGTATACCTACTGTGAAAATCAGTAAACTCACTTACTTTGTGTATACCAGGTGTCATGTATTCTTCTAAGACTTTCACACCTATTAATTTACTTATTCCTCATGAAAGTTCAAAGAGGTAGATACTATTCTATGCTCCATTTTACATACGGGAAAACTGATGCATAGAGGTTGATTAACTTACCCAAGTTTGCACAGGAAATAAAGAACAGCCCGGCTTGGAACTCAGACAAGGATTAATTCATGCAACATTTGTTGAGCAAGTACTGTGAGCCAAGCACCATGTTAGGCAATGAGGTCTAACGCTAAATGAAACACATGCCCCAGTTTTAAGAAATTAACATGAGAGACAGATTCATAAGCAGACTATGAACCTAGAGGGAAATGAACCTTTAGACATTCACTTCCGTGCTGGAAACCCAGACAAAATATTCTGCCAGTTTGAGGTTCCTTTGTGTGTTCATAAAAGAAGTTACCATCCTGTGCCCACAGCAAACACGGCTCTTCTGGTAATAACAGCCCTTGGGAAAACAAATACCCAGGAGAACACTCATGTGTGCACTAGGAAAAGATAACCTCAGGGGGAAATATTCATCAAAACATGTAACTGATGGGGTACTTGTTTGAAACCTTGTCTGGGAAGAAGGTCTCTCTTCCCTGTCTACTCTAGATCTTTGCTCTTGGCCACATGAGCCCAGCTAAGATGACCAAGTAGATTATGCAATGGCCTGATTAGTGAAATGAACTGAAGGAGCCTTGTTGCAAGGGGAAAATTGTATGGAATCTGGTGGGAGTTTTGAGTTCTCTTGATTTTTAGAACCTTTATTTGTTTATGGTCTAACCCCACCCATAAGTTAGATCCATGAGATCAGGCCCCTGCCTGTGTAGTTCATATTTGCATTCCCAGTGCTTAGAAAAGTTGGTGCCTAATAAATAAATATTTCCAAAAGAAATGATATTGACCATAGTTATGACAGAGGTGCTGACTGCATGGATCCTGGGGTCAGATGACCTAACTTCAGTCCCAGCTCTGCCATTTCCTGACTGTGTAGACTTGGCTAAGATACTTGCTTAATCTGAGTTTCAGTTTCTCCATCTGTGCAATTGGGACAATAATATCTTCCTTTTATGGCCCTTTCTCTTGCAACTAATTAAATGATGTAATGGCTGTTGATTGCTCAGTGTAGTACCTGACACTGGGTGGATGGTCACAAAAATAATTGGAACTAGTTCCTTCATGAAGTTTATAGTGATGTGTGTCATCCTCTAGCCACCAGCCCTCTCTGCAAAACATCCAAATTGGAGGCAGTGGCCCAGAAAGGCTGATTATTTAAGTCCAGAATCTGCAACTCAAGTTTTCTTTCTTCCCTGTCGTCTCCAGAGATTAAGTATGCTGTAGGGTTCCATCTGCTTCTGTAATAAAGCATAAATTATTAAAACCATAAAATATTGATGAACTGTTTTATAAAACAGAGGGACTTTAATGTATTGATTATGAATTGAGAAAGTCTTAATGAGTTTCAAGAGGAGGAATAATTGAGCAATGATGCTGTGTTGATTCCTCTAGTGTCCCTGAACAAGCGGCAGTTATGAGAATAAGCTCCCCCTGTCCCATTTTGCACCACCGTCATCTTGCATTTGTGCTATGGTACATTTAAAACCTGTTTTCATGAACATTAAAAGCCAATCAAAGAGAGAAGGGAGGGGAGTGGGGAAAAGCTTCCTTGTTAAAAATCAACAAAGTGTCTTGGCTGGGAAAGTTCTTGCTTTTATTTAGTTCGCTGCATGGTTTCCATAGACCTTGGAAAACTGGTGGATAACGTTGCAGCTATTTTTATTCTCAGGTGATTCATCCTACAGGATTCTCTCACTAAAGTTCAGGAAAATATTCTGTACCTTTTATTTTAGGATGAAGGATTTAAGAGCCAGAACTGAACTTGTAATAAGGCAGGCCAGCACTTTCAGTTTACAGATGAGGAAGCCATGGTCCACAGAAAGAAAATATCTTATCCAAGATCTTACAGTTAATGGATATTAAGACTTGACCTGGCACTTAAGTCTCTGACTCTGGTGCTGGTGATTCTTCCTCTTCCACTCCTTAAAGGAGGGCTTTGGGGTGGTAAGAGTTGTTCTGATGTGGAGTGGGCTTGTGGGATTTAGTCTTGGAGAATAGTATGGAAGCAGAGACTGGACAGTCTTTTGACCTCTTGGAAGGCATGTTATGTGGGTAGCTGAAATTCTACGGAGTGATGCAGTTGCTCTATTGGTTGTCCACAACTGGCCTGCTGATCTTCAAAATCTCCCAAGTCAGAGTCAGGACAGCAGCTTTAGACACAGCCACACTGTTGTGATGCTCAGGACTGTGCAGTGAGGGCAAGAGCCTGTGCTAGTTATTGATGACACCCCCACAGCCACAACATGGGATGTGAAAAATCAACCTAAGTATCAATGAAGAACTCTAGGCTCAGAAAGTCAATGGAGTTGCCCAGATTCACATAGCTCAAGGGCTAGAACCATTACCTTTGGATAACTAGATAACTGTTCCTGTACAATAACATGCTGACTTCTGATGCTATTTGGAAGAGTTCACTGCAAGGGCAAGAGTGATGTGTTTGCCATGGAATCAACTGAGGTGAGGGGTTGGTTGCTTACTTCATTTTGCCTTCACATGTGCTAGGTCTGTTCCTTGCCAGGAAAATTGGCAGGAAAGGCACTGAAATATTTGCAGCTAATATTTATGGAGCACTTTCTATGTGTCTGGCAACTATGCCAAGTACTTTACCCCCATTAGCTCATTTCTCTTTCATGGCAACTTTTGAAGTAGGGAATATTATCAGTCTCATTTTTACAGAGAAAGGAACTAAAGCACAACGATGTTAACTGAGTTAGACAGTAAAGCCAGGATCTGAACACAATGAGATGGACTTGGAAACCAACACTCCTAACTGGGAAAAAATTGCAGATCTCTTTCTTCTTGACTTGAATCACTCTGCTTTGTCTGATACTACTGACCTCTTGGTTTTCCAGTGTTCTTTCATTGTCCCAATTCCTTTTACTAGACATGGGCCTTTTAGTCAATCTCAGCTAATTGCATAGATTTTACATGCATTGTTATTAATTATGATGCTAAGTTCTAATTCTCTATTGCCATCCTTAAACCCTCCCTGATATTAGGATAATGCTTATCTCATAAAATGAGTTGGAAAGTGTTATATTTTCTGTAAGAGATTGTGTAGAATTGGTTATTTATCCCCTAAATGCTTGGGAAGATTTGTGAATGAAATCATCTGGGAAAGAAATTTCATTTTTGGAAGGATTTAAACTCTGAATTCAATGTCTTTATTAGTTATAAGTCTGTTCAGGTTATCTATGTCATCTTGGGTGAGTTATAGTAATTTGTGGTTTTCAAGGAATTGGTCCATTTCTTCCAATTAGTCAAATTTATGTGAGTAGATTTGTTCATAATATTCCATTTTAGCCTTCTAATGTCTGTAGAATCTGCAATATATTTCCTCTTTTATTTCTGATATTGGTAATTTATGTCTTCTCTTTTTCAATCAGTCTCAGTAGAGGTGTATCCATTTTAAAAATTTTTTTCAAAAAACTGTTTTTGGTTTCATTGATTTTCTTTTTAAAATTTTATTGATTTCTGCTATCTATTTTCTCCCTTCTGCTTGCTTTGGGTTTATTTTGCTTTTCTTTTTTAGTTTTCTAAGGTGAAAATTATTGATTTGAAAGCTTTATTTCTCTTATAAATATTTAATACTATAATTTTCCCTCTCAGCACTGCTTTAGCTGCAGCTTACAAAATCAGTATGTTACATTTTTACTAAGTTCAAAATAGCTTATGATTTCTTTTGAGACTTTCTCTTTGATCTATTGATTATTTAGAAGCATAATGATAATCTGCAAATTTATTAGTATTTTCCAGACTTTATGTTATTAATTCCACTTTTGTCAGAGAACATACTCTGTAGGATTTCAATTCTTTTAATTTGTTAAGGTTTGTCTTATGGCTTAGAATATGGGTTCTGAAAAAAAGAAAGGAATATGTATTCTGATATTGTTAGGTGGACTGTTCTGTAAATATCAATTCGATCAAGTTGTTGCTGTTATTGTTCAGTTCTCTGATATCCTTGCTGACTTCTTGTCTACTAATTTTCTCTATTACTGAGATAGGAGTTTTAAGATGTCAAGCTGTAGTTGTATTTCTCCTTTTGGTTCTGTCAGTTTTGCTTCATGTATTTTGAAACATAGGTTTGCATATGCATTTTGGATTACTGGTTTTTGCTGTAGAATTGACCCTTTTAATTATGTATCGCTCCTTTTTACTCCTGCTAATTTTATTTGCTCTGAAGTATTTTTCGTATAGTCCCTCCTGTTTTCTTTTTATTGGTGTTTGCATGATATGCATTTTTTCATGTTTTTACCTTTAATTTATCTATATTATTATATTCCAAGTGAATTTCTTATACTTAGCATATATTTGGCCCCCATATTTCATGATTTTGAAAATCTCTGTCTTTTATTTAGTGTACTTAGATTATTTTCACTGAATGCAGTACCTGATATGTTTTGATTTAGTTATCATTTTATTCTTTTTACTATAGTTTTAATATTTGAAAAGGGATAAGAATATACATATGTACTTATCACAGTCTACTTATAATCAATATTTCATTACTCTAAGTGAAATGTAGAAATCTATCTAGGTCTCTTTACACTCCCAACTTTATTTTGTCTTATATATTACATCTAAATGCGTGTAAAACCCCACCAGAAAAATGTTTTGATATATGTATATATTGCAGAAAGACTAAATCAAGCTAATGAACATATCCATCACCTCACCAACTTATCTTTATTCTTAATTTTCTAAGTTTTCTCTGCCTTCATGTCCCTTCTACCTGAAAAACTTCCTTCAATAATTTTTAAAAGCAGGTTGCTTTCAAAGATGTCTTTTTTTTATTATAAACATGTGGGGTAAAATTCAGGGTTAGGTATACAAACATTGATTATGCAGGTGCCCTTGTTGATGAGGTATGCCCCTCCCTCCCCTAGCAGTTTCCCTCAACTGCCAATCCCCCCCCCCCGCCACCAACAGTTTCCCTTTACTGTCAAACGCTTTCTTATGTGTTATAATTGTTCAAGGTCCGCTTATGTGTAAGAACATATGGTACTCTGTTCTTTGTTTCTGTGATAGATCACAGAGTATGATCATCTCCAAATCCATCCAAGTTGCTCTGAAGTCCATATATTTGTCCTGCTTTATGGCTGCATAATATTCCATTGTTTATGTGTATGACATTTTTTTAGCCAGTCCAGCTTCATTGGGCAACATGGTTGGTTCCATGTTTTTGCTATTGTGAATAGAGCTGCAACAAACATATGTGTGCAAGCATCTTTTTTGTAGAATGATTTGAGTTCCTCTGTGTATATTCCCAGTAGGAGAATTGCTCGGTCATATGGAAGGTCAATTTCTAGTTCTTTCAGAAATCGCCTCTTCCAGAGAGGTTGCAATAGTTTGCATTCCCACCAGCAGTGTAGAAGCGTTCCTTTTTCTCCACATCCTCACCAGCGTCTGTTGTTTTTTGTTTTATTAATTATGGTCATTCTTACTGGGGTTAGGTGATATCTCAATGTGGTTTTGATTTGCATTTCTCTGATGATGAGTGAGGCTGAGCACTTTTTCATATGTCTGTTGGTTGCCCATATATCTTCTTCTGAGAAGTGTCTGTTCATGTCTTTTGCCCACTTTTTAAAGGGGCTGTTTGTTTTTTTCCTTTCAGCACATTTGAGCTCCTTGTAGATCCTAGATGTTAGGCCTTTGTCAGATATACAGTTGGCAAATATTTTTTCCCATTCTGTGGGCTGTCTCCCTGCTCTCTTGATGGTTTCTTTTGCTTTGCAGAAGCTCGTTAGTTTGATGAAGTTCCACTTGTCTATCTTATTTCTTAAGGTATTGACCTTTTGGGTTCTGAATAGGAATTGGTTGCCAGTTCCAATTTCCATAAGGGTGTCTCCTGCATTTTCCAATATTCTTATAGTTTGAAGTTTTATGTTTAGGTCTTTGATTCATTTAGAGTTAATGTTTGTGCATGGTGATAGATAGGGGTCCTGTTTCAATCTTCTGTGTGTGTCAGCCAGTTTCCCCAGCACCATTTCCTGAATAGGTTCTCCTCTCCCCAGTGGTTGTTGTTGGAGGCTTTGTCAAAGATGAGTTGGTTGAGGAATTGAGGCTTTGTTTCTGGAATCTCTATTGTGTTCCATTGGTCTATGTGCTTCTTGTACCAATACCAGGCTGTTTTGATTACTGTAGCCTTATAGTAAAGTTTGAAGTCTGGAAGTGTGATACCTCCTGCTTTCTTTCATTTGCTAAGGATTGTTTTGGCTATTTGTGGTTGTTTATGTTTCCATATGAATTTCTGTATTGTCATTTCCAGGTCTGAGGAGGATGATGTTGGTAACTTAATGGGTATTGTGTTGAATCTGTAGATTGCCTTTGGTAGGATGGACATTTTTAACAATGGTGATTCTTCCTATCCATGAGCATGGAATATTTTTCCTTTTGTTTGTGTCTTCTTGGATTTCTTTGAGCAAGGTTTTGTGGTTCTCATTGTAAAGGTCTTTCACTTCTCTGGTTAGGAAGTTGCTGAGGTATTTCATTTTTTGTGTGGCTATTGTCAACAGGATTGTGCTTTTTATTTGGGTCTCTGTCTACTTGTTGTTGGTGTTTAGGAATGCAACTGTCTTTTGCACATTTGTTTTGTACCCTGAGACTTTGCCAAAGTCCTTTAACCTGCAAGCAGGTTTTTGACAGATTCTCTTGGATTTTTAAGGTATAGGATCATATCATCAGCAAAGAGGAATAACTTGACTTCCTCTTTTCCTATTTGAATACCCCTGATTTCCTTCTTTTGTCTAATTGCCTGAGTTAGGACTTCCAACACAATATTGAACAAGAAGGGTAAGAGGTGGCAGCCTTGTCTTGTTCCAGTTTTCAGGGAAAATGTTTCCAGTTTCTGTCCATTTAGCAATATGTTAGCTGTGGGTTTATCATAGATGGCACTTACTATTTTGAGTTATGTTCCCTTTATACCTAGGTGTTTGAGGATTTTTATCAAGAAGAAATGCTGGATTTTATCAAACGCTTTTTCTGTATCTAATGAGATAATCATGTGGTTCTTGTTTTTACATCTGTTGATATATTTAGTTACATTTATGGTCTTGTGAATGTTGAACCAGCCCTGCATCCTGGGGATAAAACCCACTTGGTCATGGTGAATGATTTTTGAGATGTGTTTTTGGATTCGATTTGCTAGAATCTAGTTCTCTTTTTCTGGTTGGATCTTTACCCGGTTTGGGTATCAGTGTGATGTTAGCTTCGTAAAATGATTTGGGGAGAATTCCATCTTTCTCAATTGCCTGGAATACTTTCAGTAGGATTGGTATCAGCTCCTCCCTGTACATTTTGTAGAATTCTGCTGGAAAGCCATTCAGTCCAGGGCTTTTTTTTTTGGTAGGTAGTTCATATGACAGAGTCAATTTCCTTGGTTGTTATTGGTCTATTTAGTGTCTCAATGTCTTCTTGTTTCAATGTGGGGAGGTTTTGAGATGTCAGAAATTTCTTCATTTCATTTATCAAGTTTGTTTCCATATAACTCTGATGATCTTTTGTATTTCTTCTGAGTCAGTTGTGACTTGGTCTTTTGTATTTCTGATTGTGTTTATTTGGACTTTTTCTCTCTTTTTCTTGTTCATTCTGGCTAGGGGCCCAAAAGATTTGCTTTAAAGAAATTCTGTTTGTTTTTCTTTATCTGAGAATGCCTTTTTTTAAATGTCATTCCTGATATAGATCACTAGATATAGAATTCTAGATTATATGTCTTTTCTTTCAGCATTTGAAAATATTATAGTACTAATATATAATAATGCATATTACTACATATATAGTAATATATTTTAATGTAATAATACTAAATATTATAGTATTAACACTATAGTGCTATTATAGTTCCAGTCTGCATGATTTCTGATGAGAAAGATGGTCATTTGAATTATTGTTTCCCTTTAGGTAATGTGTTATTTTTCTCTACTTCTTTCAAGATATTTTTCTTTGTCTTTAGTTTTAGCCATGTATGTGTGTTGTATCTTTGTATGTGGATTTCTTTGAGTGGATCCTTTTTGGAATTAACTGAACATCTTCAATCTATAAGTTTATAGCTTTTGCCATACTTTAGAAGTTTTCAGCTTTTATTTCTTCAAATATGTTTTCACTCTCCCACTCTTTCTCTTCTCCTTTTTGAACTCTGCTGACATGAGTATTCGGTGTTTTGTTTTGTTATAGTGCCACAGGTCTCTAATGGTCTGCTTATATTTTTCAACCTTCTCCCCTCTTCCTCAGATTCGATAATTTCTATTGAAATATTTTCAAGTTCATTGAATATTTCCTCTGACATCTTTAATCTGAAATTGAGCTCATCCAGGGAGTTATTTAAAATTCAGTTATTGAATTTTTCAATTTCTCTTTGATTCTTTTATATATCTTCTATTCTGTTAACGAGGCTTTCTGTTTTCCTATCATTTCAAGGTTGTTTATGGTTGCTAGTTGAAATATTAGAATAATGACTGCATTAAAGTCTTTGCCAGATAATTCCAACATCTGTGACATCTGGGCATTGACATCAGTGGATATTTTCACCCACGGGAGTTGAAAGTTTTCTGGTTCTTGGCATGCTGAAAAATTTTGGATTGGATTCTTAACATTTTGAATAGCATGTTATACAACTTCGGGTCTTTTTTAACTCCTATGGAAAATTTTGATACTTTTGTTTGGGTTGCAGGTTTCAACCCCGCTTCTGTGGACTGTAGTTCTAATGTCAGTTCAGTTTTCAAACCTTTGTGTTGTTATTTAGGCTCACTGAATGTATGCACCACCCAGTGGTCAATCTAAGGACATGGTTGTGGTCTCTGTTAGTTCAGTTTCTGAGGGTATTGGGTTTGTTGATTACCATCAAATCCACGCAGCCACAGCTTGCATGTGAACTTAGGAATTCACACACCACTTTCTCAGTTCCTTTTCTAAGCTCCTCTGTCTCCTTTTCACCTCTGTCACTTTACGTTTGCCTGTCCCCACCCCTTCCTTCCTTCGGCTAAAAAGTTGGAACCTTAGTTACCTTGCTCTGCCGTGCACCTAACTGTGGCTGTATTCAAGGTCAAGCTGTGGAGGACAGAGATAAAGAGACTATTGTAAGATGGCTAACAGTAGCGGGCACTGGGTGTAGGGTATATGGAAACTCTCTTTACAACTTTTCTGCAAATCTAAAAATATTCTGAATTTTTTAGAAGTGTATTTTATCAAAAAGCAGTAAGTGCCTACCCACCTTCTCTGGACCACAGATGCACTGATCAGAAAGCCAGGTCCCTACCCTCAGAATTTTGACTCCTGTGGCCTCCGGTAGGGGCCTCTGATACTGACATCAAGGGATGACTCGGGTACTGGGCATGAGAGAATAGAGAGAAGGAAAAAATGGGGGTTTCCATGGTTTCTATGAGTGTGAGCATCTCCCTTTCCTGTACCTGGGGCCAGAACTTGCCTCTGGAGCCTCTCTGTTCACGCAGGTGCTCACTTCTCACTTTCAATCTGCATTGCAGCAGGCAGGGGATACTGGACACTGGAGGAACAGCAGTGGGAAATTCATCTCAGTTTTGATGGTTTAAATTCCTGTCCTCCAAAATCTGCTTGCTGCAATTTACTTTTCAAAATCTTTGAAGACCAGCTCCAGGAATTCTGCATCAGTGGGAGGAGGAAGGAGGAGTGCGTTTTTTTTTTTCATCTTTTTTCCTTTCAACTTTACATCCTTTAAAATTGTTTTATTATGAAATATAATAAACATAAGAAAAGTACATAAGATGTAAAAATATAGTTGTGCGAGTATAAATTGATACTTGTGAAGCAACCGCCCAGGTTTAGAAGGCAAACATTAATGATATTCCTAAAATCTCAATGACAACTCACTCCGTTTCCTGCTGGAAGAAACCATTATCTCCTGATTTTATGGTAGCTATTCCCTGACTTATTTTTTACTTACCATCTATACCATATCACAGTATGGTTTAGTTATGTCTTTTTTGAACTTTATATAAATTGTCATACTTTATGTGATCTTTTATGTTGGCTCCTTTTGTTCAACATTGTCTGCGAGATTCAACGATATTGTGTATAGCAGTTATTAATGATCACTTTGTATTCCATTGTATAAATATATAACAAAAGGTTTATGCATTCAAATGTTAATGAACATTTGGGTTGTGTCTAGTTTGGGGCTATTATGAACAATGTTCCCGTAAAGTTTTTATATGTTTCTCTTGGAGCACATGAGCCTGGGGTGCTCTGGGATATATACTGACCTAGTGGAGTTGCTGGGTCATGGAGTATGCCTTCAGTTTCAATAACAATGGCAAACTGTTTTCTGGAGGGTTGTTCCAATTTACACTCTTACCAGTAGTATATGAGAACCTCTGTGGCTCCACAGGGCCGTGTCTTAGTCATGTTTGTACCTATCATGCATGACACAAATGATGTTCAGTCTGCATTTGTTAAGCTATTGAACTGACAGCTGGCTATGACTATGTTATGTGTGACTGAGATGGAATTCTTTTGTTCAAATTTTGAAAAGCCTTGGGTTATGCTCCACTTTCATTAGAAAGGAATTGAGGACATGTCACAACAATTATCTCCAGCGAAAAATGTGCTCAAGAAAGCTAATGATGATTTGTGAAGGGGAACGGAGAGGCTTAGTACTTTGAAGACTTTGATGGTATATCAAAGGCCATCATCTCATTACTTGAGAGTGTTAGGGTTGGTGGGAAGCTGTGGGCAGGGGGATGGAAGGAATATAAAAGAGGGATTATTTCAAGAGCCACAGGACAGGAAGGAAAAGAATAGTTGAGTAAATTCCATGGTTGAGGAATAGCATGCGAGGCATTTGTTGTTATGTGTCAAGAATTACAATTCACTCCATCAGTGACGATATTCAAGACTAGATATGCAGAACTTACTCTCAGGCTGTGCAGTGCTGAAACAGATGATATCACTCCATCTCTGGACTTTTGGGTGCTGACTATCCCATAAACTATTTAAACTAATGAATCTGAAAAATCTTAGAAAACTGAGAGACAGACAGTTTAATACATAGAGATGGTCTTACAAGAATTACAAAATTCATAAAATCTTTCTGAATCTGGTACAGATGAAAAAGTTGCTGTGAGAAATAGAATATTTTGAATTCAATGAAAATTACTGTAGAAACCCCCTGAAGAGATCAGTTTTTGCAAAACAAAATGAAATCCATTCAATGTAGTAAGTGGACTAAATAATAAGCATAAACATTTATTATTATTGCGTTTATTTTAAATGCCAACCTCTATCTGGATGCTTTGTTTGCATTTTTTTCAATGAATCCTCACAAAAATACTCTATAAAGCAGAAAATATCCCTGTTTTACAAATTGGGGAACTGAGACAAACAGAAATTTAAGTGACTAGCTCAAGGTCACACAACCAGTAAGAACTGGGAACCTGATATAGGCAAGGAGATTCCAGTGCCTATATTCTACTTTTTTTTTCTTTTCTGGTTGTCCATTTACATACAGCAAAATTCACTTTATTTTAGTATATTTCTATGAGTTTTAACACATGCACAGTTTTGTATAGCCACTGTCACGACAGTGACACAGAACTGCCCCATCATCTGCAAACTCACCCTCATGCTATTCCTTCTTAGACACACCCTTCCCCCACTCCTAGCTTTTGGCAACCAGTGTAATTTGGTCTCTTCCGGAATGTAAAATAAATGTGTACATACATACCGGCTTTGAGATTCATCCAAGTCATGGTGGCTATCAACAGTATGTACCTTTTTATTGTAGGCTGCTATTCTGTTGTATAGATGGACCACCATTTGTTTATCCATCCTTCTGAGAAGGACATTTTTGTTGTCCCCAGTTTTGGACAATTTTGAAGGAAGCTGCTATAAACATTCACGTACTTGCATATGATGATAGGTTTTTGGGTGAACATATTTTCATTCCTTTAGGGTAAATATGGAGAGTGTGATTTCTTGCTCATGCAGTGTGTGTTTACAACTTTGCTAGAAATTGCCAAAATGTTTTGTAGAGTGACTGTATCATTTTACATTTCCACCAGCAATGCATAAAAGATCCAACTGTCCCACATCCTCACCAGCACTTAGTTGTGCCAGGTTTTTTTAAATTTAATGTTAGCCATTCAAATGGGTGTGTAGGAGTCTCTCATGATTTTGATTTGCATTTTCCTTATGACTAATGATGCTGAACATTTTTCATGTGCCATCCTAATATATTCTTGGATGAATTCTTTTTCAAATCTTTTCCTTATTAATGAATTTTTAATGTATTCTAAATACAATTTTTTTTTTTTAGTTGGAGTCTCACTCTGTCGCCCAGACTGGAGTGCAGTGGCATGGTCATGGCTACCACAGCCTCAGTCTGCTGGGCTCAGGCAATCCTTCTGCCTCAGCCTTCCAAGTAACTGGAACTGCAGGTGTATGCCATCATGTCTGGCTAATTTTTTTGATGTATTGTAGAGAAAAGGTCTTGCCACATTGCCCAGGCTGGTCTTGAACTCCTGGGCTTAGGCAATCCTCTTACCTCGGCCTCCTAAGCTGCTGAGGTAAAATTTGGTTGGAAATGTGATTTGCAAATCTCTCCTCCTAGTCTCCAGCTTGTCCTTTCATTTTCTTAACATTGCCTTCCATAGAGAAAAAGTTTTAACTTTAATGAGATGTAATTTGTTAACATTATTTTAGGAAATTTGCTTTTTCTAACAAGTCTAAGAACTTTTACCTAACCAAAGGCCATGATAATTTTCTCCAAGGGTTTCATATGATTATGCTTTATATATATATATATAATTTATTTTGAGCTTTTTTTTTTTTTTTGAGTTGAAGTCTCATTCTGTCACCCATACTGGAGTGCAGTGGCATGCTCACGTCCACCGCAGCCTCGACCTGCTGGGCTCCTGTGATCCTTCTTGCTTCACCTTTCCAAGTAGCCGGAACTACAGGCATGTGCTACCACACCCAACTAGTTTTTGATTTATTGTAGAGACAAGGTCTCACCAAGTTGCCCAGGTGGGTCTCAAACCCACGGGCTCAGGCAATCCACTCGCCTTGGCCTCCCAAAGTGCTGGGTTTACAGGCTGAGTTGAGTTAATTTTTATAAGGTAAACGATATAGGTCAATGTTTATTTTCTTGCATATGGATACCCAATTATTCCAACACCATTTACTGAAAAGACTATTTAAATTGCCTTTACAACTTTGTCAAAAATTAAGTGACTGTGCTTGTGAGGGTCAGTTTCTGGACTCTCTATTTTAGGGATTGAAAAAGTTTTTCTTAGAGATCTTGATGTGGCAGGAGAGGGGTTGGTAGCAGTTAAAGGTATTTCCTTTTGAAAGCCAAGTGGCAAGCTCTAAAGACCCGCCAGGCCAGTTTTGTTTGAAAAAGGCCAAATGGCTAGAGACTGATGGCTCTCATGGAAATGCAAAAGAGTAACTAATTCACAGACTTATCCAAAACCTGTCTTCTGAAGTTGACGGTTTACAACCCTGCAGTTCTTGAAGACCATTTGTTCTTTGAAAAATGTGATTTTGCTGAGTACAGCCATGTAAGATTCCAAAAGGAAATATGTAATCACTTAACACGACCCCTTCCCTTACGTAAACAAGGGTATAAGACCCCACTTCTCCCGTTCTGGGGGGCTCGATCTGGAAGCATTAGTCCCTTGAGCCAGCCAGGCTGGCCGGCATAATAAAGTGCCACTTCCTATAATAGTCTCAGTGTCATGATCTCTCTTTCTTCCCGCTACAAGCTAATTGTAAATATTTTAGGTTTGTAGGCAATGGGGTCTCTGTTGTGTGAAAGTAGCCATAGATAATAGGTATAGGAATGAGAAGGGCTATACTGAACATGGGCACTGAGGAAACGAGAAGAGTTAAAGGTAACCCCCATGTTTATATCTTGGGATCTGCAGTTATTTAAGCTTTCCATTGCTGGAATTCTGGATAAAGTGTAGTCAACTGTATTAAACACTTCTTGTGTTCTGCCCCACAGTTGTATAGGCCAGTATTCCCAATCTTGGGTGTGCATCAGAATCACCTGGAAGGTTTGTTAAAGCAGATTGCTGAGCTCACCCCCAGAGCCTCTGGCTCAGTACACCCTGGGGTATTTGCATGTCTAACAAGTTCCCGGGTGATACTGATCCTCATTATTGCAACTCTGACTCCCCAGTGAATGCACCATGCCATGTTTTCCGCCCTGGGGTATCTTTGGATTTGCAGCACAGGATGCTGGTGAACAATATGCTATCTAGAAGTGCAAGACCATCAGTATCCCACAGCATGGTGAACTCTTAAACCCTAGGAAATAGGAGCTGGGGAACAAATGCTGGTGAGAATTTTGAGGTGCATTCTAAAGTTCTCCTTTGACGGTCTGTGAGGTATTGTATGGACATAGACTATTTCCCCCTATGTCTGGCGTCTCTCTGCCCCTCCTCCCACCATGGCCTCTGGCCAAGGTTGGTTTCTGAAGGGGATGCATATTACCATTAATGAGTCATGGGATGCAGGTGACCAAGGAAAGTTGAAAGCAATGTAATCATCCCTGAGAGTGACTTCCTTGGAATACACACAAGCCCTCTCAGATTTGGGGTTACTGTGTTAAAAGGGCCCACATGAGGGCCACTGTGGCTCTCTAGCTCTTTCTCTGTCTCAGTCAATTAAATGATCTAGCTGATGTTCACCTGTTCTGAGAAACACAGAGTTCCCTAGACTTCATTGGCAGGGACTATTACTCATTCTTGTTCCTACAGTATACATGCTAGGGACCGGCACATAGTGGGTGTTCAGAAAATGATGAATAGATAAAACAGAGAAAAAGCATTTTTAGACTTATTAAGTGAGAGTGAGTGGAAGGGATTGAGCAAGAGGAAATTGTAGGTGTATAATTTCCGTGGAGAGAGAAGCCTAGCTCTCATGCAACCATTGCAGCACCGAGCAAAATTGCAGCTAATAGAGTGTTAATTAAGGGTTGAGGCTATGGAGATCTCGGCTGGAATGCAAACTCCATCATTTTGTAGCTTTGAGGCTGGAGGCAAGTTTTCCTTTACACTTTGCTTGCTCCATCTATAAAATGGGGGAATCATATCTATCTCGTTGAATTGTATCAAGTGTATCAAACCAAAAGTGTGATGATGTGTACTAAGCATCTAGCACGTGTCTTGACACAGAATAGGTGTTTGAGAAAGGTTAATTCTCTCCTTGGTTGGCCACCTACCCATCAGGGTGCAGTGACAGGAGGGAGGAATCCAACCTCTAAGATTTGCACCCTCTTTAAGATTGTAGGACACTGTGGCAGTAGCTACAAGTTATTAGCATTCATAATGAAATAATAACGCTTATGAGTCGCAGCTAATGTTAATACAGTACTTGTTATATGCCAGCAACTGTTCCAAAGCTTTGTATATTGTCTCATTTGATTCTCAAGTTATTCTATAAGGTAGATTCCATTATACAGTACTCCCAGGGCACATGAAACCAAGGCATAGGGAGGGTAGGCGATTTAATCAAAATCACACAGTTATTAATAGGTAGAGCTGGGATTCAAACATGAGGCAGTCTTTCTGTTAATCACTGTGCCATCCTACTGCCTCTTAGAGAGTTTTGACTGCTGTGCCTTTCAGCACTTAGACTAGTACATGATTCACAGGTATTACAGTTTGTTCAGCAAGTTCACATGTGTCATTTATCTGAGCCTGACAGGTGAGGAATGGGATGAGAGACACAAGTATCTCTATAGCTTTCTCCACAGCTGGTGTGTTCACTCAACCCCACTCCATGTTATTATAAAACACCTCGTGTTTCATGAGCCAGGTACTGAGCTATGTAGAAGTGAGGGAGACATTGCCTCTATCACTGAGGAGGTCCTTATGGAGAGTAGAAGAGTGGACACATGCATGAAGAAATGCCGTGTATGAGTTGCAGAGGTCATGATGGGGGGGGCACAAGCAGGAGAATGTCAACCCTGCCTGGGACATCTAGGGTGGGTCCCGGAGGAGGCCATCACCAGGTTGGCGTCTCCAGTGTCACCTTCTTTTCCCTTCTGCTTTCTGCCATTGAAATTACCTCCTGAATCTCTTCACCACCTCCCAAAGGAAAATGGCTTAAAAAAGAGAGAGGGAGAGATTACCACTGGAACGTGTCAATATGTAAGAGGATAGAATGGGAATTATTGGTGTTTGCACAAAGCATTTGCCTCCTGTCCATCCCTGGCTATTTATTTGAAAAGTTGCCCTGAAGAATGTCAGGTTCTGGAAGAAGTAAGATTGAGATGCCCAGGCATTGCTTGGCTTCTCTTGTGCTATTTGTATACATGGGAAATGCAGACATCCAGTGAAAAGAATTTTGCTTTTAATTGGTCTGTTTGATGTGCCCGAAATTGATGAATTATGCTGCTGGCTTTATACAGACAAAAATCTCAATCTCTGCACTCCACTCATACGGCCCTGTGTCATTGTTTCCTTTTCCATGGAAGGCAGGGGACAAGTAGACAGAAGGAAGGAGTAGCTGGACCCTGTTAGGGGAAAATCTTATCCCTACCGCTGTTCTCTGGACAGGGACTTTCTTTTTTTTTGAGTTGGAGTTTCACTCTGTCGCCCAGACTGGAGGGTAGTGGCATGCTCCCGGCCATCGCAGCCTAGCTGCTGGGCTCCAGTGATCCTTCCGCCTCAGCCTTCCAAGTAGCTGGAACTACAGGAGCACACTACCACGCCCGGCTAATTTTTGATTTATTGTAGAAACAAGGTCTCACCAAGTTGCCCGATGGGTCTCGAATCTGTGGGTTGAGACAATCCACTCACCTTGACCTCCCAAAGTACTGGGATTATAGGCTGAGCCACCGAGCCCAGCTGAAAAGGACTTTCAAGAGCCCTTTCCCACTCTTGACACCTACCTCCATAGTGATGGAGTGAATGATTCAGTCGATGGCCCACATTTCTCTTTAGACTGATGTAGCAGTCTAGATTGATGTAGTGGTCTCTCTCCTTCCTCCTCCACATGACCAGGAGGAGACAGTGACCTGGGCTAAGGCATTTGCTCTGCAGATGCAGACATCCTACCAACGGGCTGGGCCTAGTTCTAGATTGGAAGGCTGAAAGAGAATTCCATTTAGCAATCCCACATAAACACAGATGTTCCAACATCGATTTTGTGCCAGATGACTTTTGTCTGCCCCTTCAGATCTATTTTTTTACCTATCTGTGTTCTTGTTGCATCCCAAACTACATCCTGCATTAACAGACTTCTTTACCCTCTGGTTTCAAACTGTGGAGGTCTGGAAGAAGATTAAAAATAGGAGGAAGGTAAGGTCAGTGCATTTACTCCCGAACTCTCTCCTTGCCCATTGCCATTGGCTGGCTGCATCCCTCAACTGGAGTCTGTGTCTTTACCAGGTAACCACTCCCTCCTATTGTCCCTTCAAGTCCAGACATAGTGACAGCTTCCACTGTAACTAGGTCTGGTGGCTTTTCCTACACCCTTGTAAACAGTCTATTAAACTTGCCTCTGGAATCTAGCCTGACTGGTTAGCCTCTATCGGTAGGACACATTGTGTTTTACAAAGATGGCCACACCAATACATATCTCATTTCACACGTGCCCTTAAAATATCATGTTGCTGTTTCTCCATCAAGAGGTGGGAAAGTCTATGATCCCTCTGAGTAAGTCTGGGCAGGACTTTGAAAATAGCAGAAATGATGCCATGCGACTTCCAAGCCTGTGACATAAAAGGCGACACAGCTCCCACTTGGTCCTCTGGAAATACTTGTTCTTGAACCAGCCAGCATATGGAGAGGACAATCAGTGTCTTGGCTGCAGGTCCCAGCTGACAGCAACCACTGCTGGGTTTGTGAGCACCTGAGCCTTTTCAGATGATTCTAGCTCTCGACCTCTGAGCAGCCCCAACTGGTGTAGCGTAGGAGCAGAGCTGAACTGGCTCCTCCCAGGACTGTCCAAATGGCAGCTTTATGAACAAAATAAATACAGTCTTTTTAGAGCCACTAAATTTTAAGGTGGTTTGTTGCATAGCAGCGGATAACCAGATAATTGGTAATAAAGTTGACATTTGACCTCTATTTTTACTCTTGTGTTTGATTTCTCTACTGTTCAGGGAGGAGAGGTATATTTATTGGGTGTGCCTCAGAGACACCAGCGTTCATCTGCAGTATTTCAGTCCCTTAAATAAACAATTTATAATGTCCCCTCATGCATTCCTTACCACAAACCTAGGTGGGAGGTATTATTGTCCACATGCATCAGATCGAGAAGCTGTGGAGGCAGGAGAAAGATGAAGTAACCATTCCAAGATCACCCAGTCAACAAGAGGGTCTGAGAGGTAACCTGGGTTGGCAAAACGCCCAATCCCATGTTTCTAAAGTGATGCCAGACTGTTCTATCTTCTAATGTCCATGCAACATGCTACTCTCCGTTGTCATTCGCTCATCCATACAATCTACATCCTTTCTATCTTGAAGGAAAAAGGACACTTTCCAATGTGCCACTGTCCTTTGCTGACCCTTACTTCATTCACTAAGTTGCTGTGTTGCCGTGGGAGTGCATTGTCTCCTGGCCAAGAGCCATGAGGCCCCACTGCTCGTCACCTGTGCTGTTCTGTCGGAAGGAAGGGAGATGCCGGGGCATGTTTTCCCATACAGCCCCTGAAAACCTCCTGCTCTCAGTGTTCTATGCATTGACATTGTGCTCTTTGAGGGCAGGAACCACGGAGATTTGTTCACCGTCATACCCCCAGTGCTTACAGTGTAATAAGTGCTTGATAAGAATCTGTGGAATATCTGAATGCATGCTTGTTTTCCTCAGGCAGAAGGTTTGATCTGGGCTTTCTCTCCTTACTTCAGGTCTCTCTTTAAAGCCTCCTCCATCGTTACATCTGGACGCTAGGCACACACAATCCTGCAGGGTTGGAAAATGTGACTCTTTCTTGGGCCAGAGAGCCCATCCTGTCTAGTGTATAAGCTATAGTTTGATGACACCGTGGTTCTAATTTGTCTTTCGCTCACCAGCTCTTACTCTAATTTCAAAGACGCTTTTCACCTTATCAAGGACTGTCTCCGCTACGTTAAACTCTGCTGGAGGGGTTTTCTTCAAAAACACGATTTGAGTCCAGCATGGTGGCTCATGCCTGTAATCCTAGCACTTTGGGAAGCTGAGGCAGGAGGACTGCTTGAGTCCAGGAGTTTGAGACCAGGCTGGGCAACATAGTAAGACTGCATCTCTACAATAATAATAATAATAAACACAATTTGATAAGTTTCTTGTCCTGTTTAAACTGCCCTTACCCCTTGGTGTCTGTAGGATACACTCCTTTACTTGCTACACATAAGAGCTTCCTAATCTGACGCCACTGAACCTTTCCATGAGCAACTCTTTTTTTCTTTTAAAGATGTGGGGTAAAATTCAGGGATAGGTATACAAATGTTGATTATGCAGGTACTTTTGTTGATGAGGTGTGCTCCCCTCCCCTGGCAGTTTCCCACTACTGCCAATTCCTTTCTTATAGTATTATGATAATTGTTCAAGGTCCACTTATGAGTGAGAACATATGGTACTCTGTTCTTTGTTTCTGTGATAAATGACTGAGTATGTTCGACTCTAGATCCATCCAAGTTGCTGTGAAGTCCATATGTTTGTCCTTTTTTATGACTGCATAATACTCCATTGTGTATATGTACCACATTTTTTTTATCCAGTCCAACTTTGAGGGACAGCATGGTTGGTTCCATGTTTTTGTTATTGTGAATAGAGCTGCAACAAACATATGTGCACCTTTTTTTGTAGAATGATTTGAGTTCCTCCAGGTATATTCCAAATAGGGGGATTGCTGGGTCATATGGAAGGTCAATTTGTAGTTCTTTCAAAAATCATCACCCTGTCTTCCAAAGAGGTTGTACTAGTTTGCATTCCCAGCAGCAGTGTAGAAGTGTTCCTTTTTCTCCGCATCCTCGCCAGCATCCGTTGTTGTTTGTTTTAATAATGATGGCCATTCTTACTGGGTTAGGTGGTGCCTTAATGTGGTTTTGATTTGCATTTCTCTGATGATTAGTGAGGCTGAGCACCTTTTCATGTGACTGTTGGCTGCCCATATATCTTCTTCTGAGAAGTGTCTCTTCATGTCTTCTGCCCACTTTTTCGTGGGGCTGTTTGCATGAGCAACTCTTAGCCCTCACTTGACTCACACTCCATCCATCAAGGGCACACTGACCTCTTCATTGTGTCCTGGACAAAACCTGCTTTTCATGATTGCGTGACTTTGTACCTGCTGTATCATTTCCTCATGTTGCCTCCTGCTCTCCTTTTCTTCTCTATCTGGTGAGCACCTCAGCTTAATGTTACCTCCCCTGTGATACCTAACTTCACCAGAAGGGAAAACTTTTCTCCGTTTTGGATGTTCACAGCCTTCTGTCTGTGACTCTATTCTGGGACCTAGCTTATCGTTTAATAAATTATGTGTTTATGTATTTGAGTCTGCAAGCCTTTGAGGGCCAGGATTATGGTTTGGTTACCAATGAGGCCCGATGATCCTCCTTCTGCTCCCAACCACAGTTTCATTGTAATAACGGTTAGAGATTTTGGAATCAAATTATTTGAGTTTCGAATTTGGTTCTAGCCTGCACCTGCTGGCTCTGAAACCAAGAAATGTTACTGAACTTCCTTAAGTTTTTTTCTTTAAAATAAGAATTGGGGAGTGGGAAAAAAAAGAATAATAGTCCCCATTTATGGGATTGTATGCATTAAATGATATAACCCACATAAGACATTTGGCACATAGTAAAACCTTCAGAGATATGACCTATAAGTATTATCATTCACACCAAACAATTACCAGGTACCAAACATTCATTCATTCAGTAAATCTCACAGCAATTCTATTAAGCAGTCATTAAAATTCCCATCCTACAGCCAAGGAAACCATGCCTCATGGAGAGGAAGGAGTTCTCCCAGATCTATGTGGCTGGCAGGTAGTGGAGCCTCCAGGGCGATGCTTATGAGGGACTTAGCCAATCTATCCAAGCAGCCAGTTTGCCCTTTGTCCTGCCTGGAGATCAACCCAGACTTCAAACCCCTATGTTGCTGGAGCCAGAGTTCAACCACAGTAGACTTTGTCCAGTGTTTCTTCCCCGATTCATTCAGGTTGTTCAAGTTCTGAGCCCAGCTGTGCATGTGGGCTGGTTTGTTTGTTTTTGACACCACTGAGAAGATGTCTTCAGGCCCATTCCCAGGTCAGTACACAAACTCATTCCATCTGCCTTACAATTAAGATTCAGAAGCAGGCAGCAAGTAAATCCCTCCCTGCACACCGATTCCAATCAGCAATTATGCTCCTAATGACCAGCTCATAAAGAATTCACAAAAGCAAACCACACTATTAAATATAGAATTGTATCAGTGCTGACCTGTTGGGAGCACTTTCTGTTCCTTTTCCAGAACCATGTCTGAGAACAAGGATATAATCCTCCTTGCCTGAACATTTTTTGCCCTTTTAAGTAGAGTCATCTCTAAAGTAAAGATTTGTAAGGTTGTAAGGGGGTATCAATTCCCCAGAAGCCATTAAAAGGCCATTTTAGAAACACAGTTCGGGGCCACATCATGTTCCCTGTGAATTTTTATAATGTGATGAGACTCCAAGGTCTGCCTGTTCACAGACCAGCCCGTCTGATGATTAAGACATGATACCAGCTGGGTACAGTGGCTTATGCCTGTATTTCCAGTACTTTGGGAGGTGAGGCAGGAGGATTGCTTGTGACCCAGGCCAGTTTGGACAACATAACGAAACCCCATCTTGAAAATAACTAACTAAAATTTTGTTTTAAAAAAATGACACGATACCTTTGAATGTACTCACACGAGCATATGCTCATGCCAGTGCATTACAGGGAAATGGAATAAAGACATTTGACAACCAAACCAAAAATTCTAATAACTTTTTTTTTTGAGTTGGAGTCTCACACCATCGCCCAGGCTGGAGTGCAGTGGCACACTCATGGCCACTCCAGCATCAACCTACTGGGCTTCAGCGATCTTTCCACCTCAGCCTTGCAAGTAGCTGGAACTACAAGCACGCGCTACCACGCCTGGCTAATTTATTTTTATTTTTATTGTAGAGACAAGGTCTCGCCAAGTTGCCCGGGCTTGTCTCGAACCCGTGGGCTCAGGCAATCCACTCACCTCAGCCTCCCAAAGTACTGGAATTACAGGCTGAGCCACCAAGTCCAGCTAATAACCTTGTTGATGAACACTTATGATGGGCCAATTTCTATGCTGAGATCTTTTATTTTTTATTTTATTTTAAATTCTTTATTTTAAATATGTGGGATACAATTCAGGGTTAGGTATACACATGTTCATTATGCAGGTACCCTTGTTAATGAGGTGTGCTCCCTCCTCTGGCAGTTTCCCACCACTGCCAATCCCTTTCTTATAGTATTACAATAGTTGTTCAAAGTCCGCTTATGAGTGAGAGCATGTGATACTCGGTTCTTTGTTTCTGTGATAGATCAGTCAGTATTATAGCCTCTAAGTCCATCTAAGTTGCTGTGCAGTTCATAATTTTGTCCTTCTTTATGGCTGCATAATATTCCATCATGTATTATGCATCCTATTTTTTTCATTTAGTCCTCTTTTGATGGGCAGCATAGTTGGTTCCATGTTCTTGCTATCATGAACAATGCTGCAATAAACATAAATGCGCAGGTATTTTTTTCATAGAGTGATCTGAGTTCCCCTGGGTATATTTCTAATAGGGGGGTTGTGGGATCATATGGAAAGTTGTTTTTTAGATCTCTTAGGAATTGCCAAACTGTTATCCACAGAGGTTGTACTAGTTTACATTCCGACCAACAGTGTAGAAGAGTTCCCTTTTCCCCCCATCCTCTCCAGGGGAGAGTCTGTTGTTTTTTGAGTTATTGATGATGGCTATCTTGACTGGAGTTAGGTGGTATCTCAGTGTGGTTTTAATTTGCATTTTTTTTATGACTAGTAAGGCTGAGCACTTTTTCATGTATCTGTTGGATGCTTGTATGTCTTCTTCTGAGAAGTGTCTATTCATATCTTTTGCCCACTTTGTATTTGGGGCTGTTTTTTTTTCTTTTTTGAATTGGAGTCTCACTCTGGCACCCGGGCTGGAGTGCAGTGGCCCATTTCCAGTCATCGCAGCCTCACCCTGCTGGACTCCAGTGATCCTTCCACCTCAGCCTTCCAAGTAGCCAGAATTACAGGCACACGCTACCACGCCCAGCTAGTTTTTGATTTATCGTAGAGACGAGGTCTCACCAAGTTGCCCGGGCGGGTCTCGAACCTGTGGGCTCAGGCAATCCACTCACCTCGGCCTTCCAAAGTGCTGGGATTATAGGCTGAGCCACCGAGCCCAGCCTGTTTTTTTCTTTTTGGCATGTTTGAGTTCCTTGTAGATACTAGATATTAGGCCTTTGTCAGATATACAGTTGGCAAATATTTTTTCTCATTCTGTGGGCTACCTCCCCACTCTTTTGATGGTTTCTTTGGCTTTGCAGAAGTTTGTCAGTTTGATGAGGTCCCACTTGTCTATCTTATCTCTTATGGCATGGGCACTTGAAGTTTTGACCAGGAATTGGTTTATGTTGAGATCTTTATGCTCATGATCTCATTGGGTCCTGAGAAGAGTCATTGGAAGGAAGCCACTGTTATTGTTTCTATTTCACAGATGAGCACAGTTCAGAGAACTGACTTAACCAAGGTCACCTAATGATGACCTAGGGCTGTGCTCCCAGGTGCATCTGATTCCCAAGCCTTTGGCCATGACCTCACCAGAGCATATTCCTGAGTCTTCAGGTTGTGGTGGTGGAGACACTATTTCCATGTTTCCACTGAGCATGTCCCAGGAAAGGTATTTAGTGACAAGCACCTTGTTGGATAGGTATTGCCAATTTTTCTCATTTTGGTGACCCAGTTCATAGTGGAACAGCCTAAACTTGTCCCATCAGACTACTCTGCCTCTCTGATAAGATGGTTGAGGTCAGTAGTGGGCAGAATGAAGCTTTTGCTCCTATATGGGATAAAGTGAGAGGGTAGGACCATGCTTTACTGAGGTAGAGTTCTCTATTTGGAAAAGGACAGTGGAGACTAGAAACTCACTCTGCTCCTTCCTACAAGGCATAATGGGGAATAACTGCAGAGACTATGAGCTTGCTAGTGTTTCCATAACAAAGTACCATAACGGGGTGTTTTAACAACAAAAATGTACTTCTCACAGTTCTGGAAGCTAGAAGTCTGAGATCAAGGTGTGAACAGGTTGGTTTTTTACTCCTCTTCTTCTTCTTCTGACATGGAAACTACACATTTTCCCCCTTTTCTTTATTTCAATAGCTTTAGGGGGTACAAATAGTTTTTGGTTACATGGTTCATTGTACAGTGGTGAAGAAGTCTGGGCTTTTAAGTGTACCCATCACTCCCACCTGTGCACATTGTACCTGATAAAGCTTCTTCTGAGACCTCTCACCGTGGCTTGCAGTTGGCCATCTTCTCCCTGGATTTTCACATGGTCTTCCCTCTGTGCATGTCTGCGCTCAAATTTTCTCTTTTTATAAAGACACCAGTTCCAACCCAGGTTGATGAATTTTTCTCTTCTTTGCACTCTGTGGATATAATGGCCTACCCACATCACCTCATTTTACCTTAATTATTTCTTTAAAGACCCTGTCTTCAAAAACAGTCACATGCTGAGGTACTGGGGGTTAGGGCTTCAACATGTACATTTTGAAGGTGGGTGACATGATTTCAGGCTATCACAAGAGACCCAATAGTTTTTTTTTTTTTTTTAACCATATGGACTCATCAAACATCCGTCCCTTGATTTGCAGTGGGTCCATATGGTGAAAACCCCCAAACCTCTCCAATCCTCTGGTTCCACATCTCTAAAACTGGCAGGTGGTTGGAGGATAAAATGGGACAATATATTTAAAGCACAAAGCTGTTTAGGTTCTCAAAGCGTTGGTTCCCACCATTGCTGCACAAACTCATCCCACAATACCACAGCTGTGGCTAAATCCTCATTCTATTCCCAAAATGTTTCTGGCTGTTCTATGGGTGGTTAAAGGCTAGGGTCAAAAGTGTCTCATTTGGTAAAAAGCACTGCTTGAATTTATGGTGAACTTTCTACTGTCTCTAGCATGGACCTTTATAGGGTATCAATAATGTTAAATGTTCACCAAATCTTGTTTTATATTCTTCTTCCTGTGCATGCAGGAAGATTGCAGTTCCCAGATATTCTACACGCAGGTTAGGGATATGTGACTGGATTCTAGCCAATGGGCAGAGGTTATGTAATCTACTTCCAGGCCATGCCAATATTTTGGAACAATTTTTGGCTAACAGAAAAGTTACAAAGGTAGCACAGAGCGTTCACATATATCCTTTATCCAACTTCCCCTGATGTTAGCAGCTTATATAACCATGGCACACTGGTTAAAACTAACACATTAACATTGGGACATTACTGTTAACTCAACCACAGACTTCAGATAGCATCTGTTTTTCCATTGATATCCTTTTTTTACGTTCCAGAGTCCAATCCAGGACACCACCACATTGTGCTTAGTTATCATGTCTCTGTAGTCTTCTTTAGTCTGTGAGAGCTTCTTACTCCTTCCTTGTGTTTTATGTCTTTGATAGTTTTGTAAAGATCTGGTCAGATAGTTTATAGACTGTTTCTTGGTTTCAGTTTTTCCCATTATTAAGCTGTGATTATGGAATATGGGGAAGAAAACTACCAAGGTAAATTGTCCTAATTGCTTCCAATCAGGGGTACATGACATTTATGTGACTTAGCACTGCTGGTGTTAACCTTGATTGCTTTATTAAGGTGGTATCTGCCAGTTTTATCCACTTTAAGAGTAGTACAGATGCTTCTTGACTTATAATGGAATTATGTCCTGACAAACGCATTGTAAATCGAAAATACTATAAGTAGAAAATGAGTTTAATACACCAAACCTGCCAAACATCATAGCTTACCCTCGCCTATCTTAAATGTGCTCAGAACACTTACATTAGCATATACTAGGGCAAACTCATCCAACACAAAAATTATTTCATCATGAAATGTTAAATATCTCATGTAATCATGGAATTTATTGAATAATGCACTGAAAGTTGTATGAGTACTTGAAGTAGTTTCTACTGAATGCATATTACTTTTACACCATCATAAAGTAAAAAAATCATAAGTTGAACAATTGTTTCCCATTTTTATAATTCGTTCTTTGGAAATGAGTCAGTTAGTCCAGCCCACTCTCAAAGGTTTATTCTAGTTTTCCCTCTTTGCTTATTTTTAACTTCTTTTTCTGACAGAAAAAAAAAATATATATATATATACACACATACATATACATACATACATATATATATATAGTTCCCATTATCTACAATTGTTTTACTTATTTGTTAACTCTAATATACAATCAAAACACCAGTTTTTAAAGTTAATGAGGTCAACTACTTTTTTTCTCTACTCTCATCAGTGAGGTTATGTGATATATTCCTAACATAGCTAGATTTATTTTTCATGGTCTGTATTCCATCCTGGGATCTCTGAACATCCTGGTTGCTTTTAAAAAAATTGTATAAAGTAAAATTTACTACGTAAGAATTTTGACAAATGCATGGAGTCATATATCTGCCATTTCAGAGCTGCACAGAATAGTTCCACAATCCTAAAATTCCCCTAGGTGGCCTCCTTGTAGTCAATCCCTCCACTTTTTCCAACCTCTGACAACTATTGATCTGTTTTCTGTTCCTATAGCTTTGCCTTTTGCACTATATTAATATCATACAAATAGAATCATATACTGTGAAGCCCTTTTAGTCATGACTTATGGTAAGATGTGTTTAGGATGTATCTATGCTGCTGTTGAAGCAACAGCTTGTTATTTTACTGCTGAGTAGCATTCCATTGTATGGATGTGCCACACTTTATTGATCCATTTAGAACTTTAGATTTTTTTTCTGTTCCATAAAATCATCGCTGTCACCATGACCGTAAAGACCTCCATGAACATCCTTATTTTTTGTCTTGCCCTAACACTGAAGTAGAACTCAGTGCCCCTTTATAACGCATTCTCCACAGAATCCTCTTCTCAAAGGAGTAGGGAGCAGTGAAAAAATCCTGTTAAAGATTTTGTAGAGGAAATTCAGAAGGGCTTTACAGTGCAACAGACACTGAAATTTTGGTATTTCCAGATACCTCCTCAGTTGTGGGGTGTGTGTGTCTGCGTGAGTGTGAGTGTGTGTGTGTGTGTGTTCTCCTTTCTTCTTTACACTCATGCTCTAACTTCTAGGTTTGCCTTTTAGCTCCCAGATCTTCTTCCTCATTCCCTTTCTTCTGATGATCTAGAATAATTTAGCTTTGATTTTCCAAAGCTTATATCCCATGGCCATCACCCTGCTCAGCAAACAGAAGACCCTGTATTCACCAGAATTTGTCTTTCTCAGTAAGTAATGCCAATGTTTTCCATCACATTTTTTTAATAACTTCATACTGTTGATGTGAGGGCTACATGAATGAATGAGGTAATGTATATGAAGCACTTTGCACAATATCTGGCATACAATAAAGTGCTAAATAAATTATAATCTTTATTATTGTCATTTTACTATTTCCTACTACTACTAAGAGATTGGTTACCATAGGAAGCTACCAAGCAAAAACATATTATTTAAATCTCTCATGGCGTGTTTTGCTTTTGACAAGAAAACATGCTTTTGGAAAGAAGCCTGTTCAAGGTTGAGGCTCAAAAAGACTCCAGAAATCCAGGAAACCTACCTCCAAAGTCAGTTGTTGAAAGTCTTGATAAGAGCAATTATTGACTAAGGCTCTGTGGTCAGTCCACCACAGGAGTGAATGTTGCTTGCTTACTAAGGGGAAAACCTGCTGACCACTGGCCTTGTTAGACACTGAGAGGGTCCTGGAGAGGTTTGCTGACCAGGGTTGAGAAGCAGGAATGCACCCATCTGTCAGGGATGTTGCAGGTTCAGCCAAACTTGGAGACCAGGGCCAGATATGTGACCTTGGGTTGGCCTTTGCTCACATTGCCACTGTTCTGATTCCCGCAGTCTGTTCTGAGCATCTGGTTTACTTACTGTGCAGCTGGATGGTATAAACAAGGTGTATTTTTAGTCTTGCTTGATCCCCCCCTTTTTTTTGAGTTGGAGTCTCACTCTGTCACCCAGACTGGAGTGCAGTGGCCGCTCCTGGCCACCGCAGCCTCGACCTGCTGGGCTCCGGCGATCCTTCCGCCTCAGCCTTCCAAGTAGCCAGAATTACAGGCATGCACTACCACGCCCGGCTGATTTTTTGATTTATTGTAGAGATGAGGTCTCGCCTGCCCAGGCAGGTCTTGAACCCGCGGGCTCAGGCAATCCACTCACCTCAGCCTCCCAAAGGCGCGGGATTACAGACTGAGCCACCGAGCCCAGCTGCTTGATCCCTTTTAAGTTAAAACCAAAGTTGTCATCTTCCTCTTTAACACAGCTTTCTCCTCCTCTTCTGGATTCCCTTTCTCTGGAGGAGCAGCACGCCTCACACAGGCATCCCTCACAACCCCCTTGAACCTTTCTCTCCCTGATCTCTATATTCAATTTCCTAGTCCTGTGGATTCTACTGCTAAAGCCCTTCAGCTCCAACCCTCTCCACTGTCTCTAGCTTTTTTATACTGTCAATAACTTTTCTGGGCTGTGGCAAGCCCAGTATTTGCTGGTCTCACTCATGTTAACCTAAGTGATTCCCTCTATGGGCCAGGGGATGCTACCTTATGGTGTAACAACAAGCAACTCCAAAACCTCTGGAGCATTCTACAACAGAGGTGTATTTCTCACACACTACATACTCCTCACTTGTTGGTTATATCTCTGCCCACGTCACTCCAGGACCCACGTGCTGGAAAGGAACAGTCACTTTCTAGAACAATGATTGGTTTCTTGTCTGAGATAAAGAGGGAACATGCCTTCTATTTCACAGTCTACAAAATAAAAATAAAAAATAAAAAAATAAGGGAGAGCTAGGGAACGTGGTGAATATTTATTAAATATTTTCTTAGAAGTAACACGGATTTCTTTTTGTCATAATTATTTGGCCAAAGCATGTCTTATGACCAATTTGACTTTAGTGGGGTTTGAATTTACAATCCTCCACCGAGGTAGAAAATCAGATGTTGGTATCGGTTATATTCTGCTATGTTATACAAAGTTCTTGGATTGGCAAGAATTGATATCCATTGGGGTTCTGCATCAGATATGGGATGAAATCCTTCACCACTTATATGTACTTTCCCTCTGCTATCTATGTTTTCATGCACAGCCTTATTTTTTCATCCATCTCTCCATGAGTTTATCTATTCAATGTGTTTTTAACCAATTCTTATGCAAGTAACTGGGTATACAGGAACAAATAAGACACAAAACCTGTCCTCAAAAGTTTGCAAATGAGAGATATAAACAAAAAGCTGCATTTAAAACTGTTATAAAATTATACGCAAGTATGAATAAAGTAGTATAATGAACTCCTTTGAGCCTTTGAGCCTATCATCAAGCTTCAGCAATTATTGATTCATTGTTGCCATCACTGATCTTAGTCTATAATGCTACCAACATCTTGTTTTTAATTGGAGTTTTTATTGTTTTTAATTGGAGTTTTTATTGAGATAATTGTAGATTCACATGAAGTTGTAAGAAATAATACCGAGACCTATGTACTTTTCACGTAGTTTCCTCCAATACCAGCTTCTTGCAAAATTATTGTATAATATCACAACTAGAATATTGACATTGATACAAGCTATCAATCTTATTCAGATTTCCTCAGTTTTACCAGTATTCTTATATTCATTTGTGTGTGTATGTGTGTATTTTATCCATATTGTCTTAAAGCAAATCTGAGACATTATATAATTGCTCCCAGAATTATTATAGCATGAATATTTATGAAATAAAGACTTCTTAAAATACTATCCTCATCATAATTTAAAAAGTTAGCACTTATTTTCAATACCACCAAATATTAAAGTAGTCTTCAGATGTCTGTTTTACATAACTGTCACTTTTTAATCATTTGGTTTGAATAAAGTCCACACCTTGTGATTGGTTGACATGTATTTAAAAGACTTTTGAAATTAACGTATATTTTTCTTTTTCATCTCTCTTTCTCTTTTTTCCTCTTGTTACTATGTCTTTTGTCCTTTGTAGTCCCACGAGTTATTGTATCCACATGTTATAACTTAAAATGTTTCCCTGTTTTCCCTCTTTTCTATATATTGGCAGTTGGACCTCAAGGCACGATCAGATTCAGGTTCAAATGTTTTTGGAGACTCTTCCAAAGAAGGCATGCAAAGTCTGGTTATCTCTCTTTTTGTGATGTTGGTGACTATTGCCAATGTTAATTAATCAGGAGTTACAAAATGGCAGCATTCTAATCCTATTGCTCCTTTTTGATTCAATAGAAAATTATTTATTCTAGAAAAGTGAACTTATTGCCCCTTCTGTTTGTTATCAAGAAGTAAGGCAAGACAGATATTTCCTCAATAGTAAATTGAGTTATCTAATATCTTCCTATAGTGACCAATTAATTAAACATTTGTAAGCATCATCATGGACTCACAAATGTAAATAAATTTGATGTAGTTTAATCCATTGATGTTATTTTCCATTCATGTTAATAATGTCCCTTTGTTTGGCCAGTAGGGGTCTCTTCAAGTTGGTTTATGATTTTTTTCAACATTACTCGGTGGTCTTTGATAGTTTCCTAGGAATCTGGTATTCTGGTATGACTGTACATTAGGCTCACCAGTTCCTTTCCTACTCTAGACTTAGAATCAGTCATTTTTCCAAGGAGTCCTTATTTCTTCTCGTGTGTATGTGTGTGTGTGTGTGTATGTGTGTGTGTGTGTGTTTGTCTAGTCTTTGGGTTGCTTTCTCTGTAGTGATTGTGACTAACTAAATCTCTCACTCAAGTACCCACTCAAGAAGTTGTCATCGGAGCAATGCCTTCTTAGTGATTTCTGGATGAGGACCATTTGCTAGCTTTTATACCTGAAATTCAGCTTGTCTAGATATAGAATTCTTGGCTTACATTATCTTTCTTTCAGTATATTACATATATTATCTATGGTATTCAGATATAATATACTGCTATCAAAAATTTGATGACAATTTAATATGCTTTCCCTTATAAGTGACTTAGTCTTTGTACTTGGATGCTCCAAGACTTTTTTTGTTAAGAAATTTTGTTAGAATGTCTTTATATTGTTTGGTCTGGGCTGATTTTTCCTAGACATAAAATGTGCCCTTTAAAAAATTGTAGTTTCAAATTAAAAAAAAATATTTAAAAGTAGTTTTCTTGAGTTATAGTTTTAGTATTTGTTTTGTTCCTTTCCTTTGCTTTTTTTTCTGGCATGCTATACATGTGTTAGATTATCTTCTATATTTGTCATTTTCCTTTTTGAATTTTTATTTCTTTTATGTAAAAATTCCTCCTTTTAGTTTTCTATTTCTTTTAAGGCTTTATCTGTTTACTCTTTGGCTTTTTCTATTTTAGTCTTCACTTCTGAAATGCTGTAATTTGTTTGTTTGTTTGTTTATTGGTTTGCTTGTTTCTAATTCTTTCCTGAGTTTATCATCCCATTGTTTTTTGTGTGTCTTATTCTGATATGCTATGTTATGCTCTCATATCTTTTATTACTGCTTCTTTGTTTAAATTTTTTATTTTAAAGATGTGGGGTACAATTCAGGGTTAGGTATACAAATGTTCATTATGCAGGTACCCTTGTTGATGAGGTAAGCCCCTCTCTGCAGATTCCCACTGCTGCCAATCCTGCCTCCCCCCACCCTTGCAGGTTCCCGCTACTGCCAATCCTTTTCTTATAGTATTACAATGATTGCTCAAGATTCACCTTTATTATTGTTTCCAGTTACTTTTAGTTCATTTTGAAATTGTTGGGAGCCAGCCATGGAGGCCCACTGAGCGTTAGGGATCAGGAAGGGCCGTTGACCCCGAGACCACTAGGATGCGTTTGGGAGTTATTTGACCCCATTTCCTCCCCCTTTCTACTCAGCACTAACCAGATTAAGCTCCCGTGAGCTCAAAACATAAAAACTCTGAGAGCGGGATGAACACAAGCTAACTTTAGAAGCTCATTGCTCCCATTCTTCCACAAACTGCAGTTTTGGCTTTCACACAACTTATAATTCAAACTCGTGTCACATCTAAGAGCCTTAGTATTGGTCACAGGCTTCTGGGTCATGATCTTAGGATTTATTGAAGGTGTAAATTGTAGAATATAGTTTTCGAAGACAGCCATTTTGTTGAAAGAATGCGACTGGGTTACTTGCAGGTAGCCCACTGTGAACTTTGGACTGGGCCATATTCCAAACATTCTGGGATGGGCCACTTTCATTTGTTAAGTAAATACTTAAGCTTCTATAGAATTGTTTAACTTGGCATAAATCAATCAGCTTAGGATGAAAAAGGTTTATAGAATATGTCTGTCATGGATTAGGTTATCCTTTGTTATGGGATTTTAAGATTATCATATGAAAAGGGTTTAAAGGCAATCATTGATTAAGTTTTCATGGCTTAAGGTTTCTGGTGGGTGGGGGAACGCCCCTCCCACATCTGACTTTGTGTATAAAAGACCGTAATTCCCAATAACACATACCGCTTCTTCACTAGACTGGAGTCCAGTCTCTTTCTTTCTCTCTCTCTCTTTCTCTCTTTCTTCTTCCCCCCAATCGCCAACGCCGTCTCCACCTTTGGGGTACCCTGAGCCCGGCTGGAGCTGGTCTCCGGCATGAAATATTATAAACAGCTACATCTATGTCTTCACAACTTTTTTGTTATGTTTTCATCATATGTGAGGTCATTATTTTGCTTTTAATTCATTCTTTTTATAGCAATTATGTATTCACATAATTTAACCATAACTTTTTTCTGATTCTCATTTTTACATAATATTTATTTTCTTGTACTTTTTGTTAGAATGTTTTATATTGCTTGGCCTGGGTTGATTTTTCCTAGACATAAAATGTGCCCTTTAAAAAATATATAGTTTCAAATTTTAAAAAATATTTAAAAGCAGTTTTCTTGAGTTATAATTTTATGATCTGTTTTGTTCCTTTTTCTTTGCTTTTTTTTCTGGCATGCTATACATGTGTTAGATTATCTTCTATATTTGTCATTTTCCTTTTTGAATTTTTATTTCTTTCATTTAAAAATTCCTCCTTTTGTCTTCTATTTCTTTTAGGGCATTATCTGTTTACTCTTTGGCTTTTTCTATTTTAGTCTTCACTAAAGGTGGGTTAGGATAGATTTTACTGCTTTAGAGAGCTATTCTGTTTGGTTTTTTTTTAATAAAATGTTAAAAAGTAAAAAAAAAATCTTTTGAATTCTGAAGTCTCCTGTCTCCTTTTCCATCCTCCACTTTTATCTGAACTTTCTGTCATTTGCCCCTGTTGTTTCTGTCCTGCTCAATTTCAGTTCTATTCCTAGCACATGTCCTCAGTGTGAGACTTGATATTAAAAAGGTGTGCTGACCAGTAGTTTTGAGTATTCATAGGGTATACACTGCTTCAACCCCTTCAGAGCTTGTGTGAACCACCTTGTATTTACTTGCAAATTATGGGGGAGCAATCCTTGTAGTATCAGTTGCTATTGCCAGGTTGACTTACTGCACTTATTAATGCATATGTGTTGCCATTTTGGGAGTTCTTCTGGTTTCTGTCAGATTCTCCATTGCTTCCCTCTCCCATCTTTCACACAGCAGGAATAGCAATGGTTTGTCTTCTCTGAGTCTTATTTTAGTGTTTGTGTAGCTGTCCTGTCATCTGGTATTGTTGTGAATATTATCAGTGGAATTTTGTATCCCAGTTGTTCCATGTTTTTTTATGGGAGGGGATTCAACAACTACTATACCATGGTAGCCATTTCTTCATGACTGTAAAATGTGGCTTTAGAAGTGCTAAAATGGTTTGGGTGCTGTGGCTTATACCTGTAATTTCAGCACTCTGGGAAGTCTGAGGCTTGAACCCAGGAGTTCAAGACCAGCCTGGGCAATATAGCAAGACTTCCTCTCTACAATTTTTTTTAAAGAAATGCTAAAATGGTTTTAGGCACAGACTGTCTCTCAGGAGCAGAGAAAGGATGGTGGGTGGCGATGGAGAGCTAGAGATCAGGGAAGGTTACTTAAAGAAGGTTGCTTCTGTCTGAACTAAGTGCCAGAAGAAGTCAGTTGAGTAAGTAAAGATCAAGATATTTAAGCAAAAGGAACAGCAAGTGTACATGTCAGGTTGGCGAGACAGCATGTTGTGTGTAGTGGCATAAGGGGCCCTGGCAGATGCTGGGTGAGTGTGTGCTAATGGGTGGCACCTCTCTGAATGTAAGCCTCTGTTTTCCTGCTCCAGCAGCCTTGTTTTCCAGGATGAATTGGTTTTTATATATTGCTAGTTCTCACCTTTCTGGTCCCTGTGTAATTCTCATTATTCATTGCTATTTACAATCCTCTCAATTTAGACCCATCTGTGAAGTTAATTTCAGCCCTGTTTACTCTTTTCTCCCAAATCATTAATGAAGAAAAAAACATTCAACGGAATTGATCTTTGCAGTCATTTCTGGGAAATTTCACTGCGGCTCCCTCTTATTCCAGGTAATCATCTTTAAATCAAACATGCTATCACCTCTTTGGTCAGTTGTTCATGAAGCTATTGAGTTTGAGTTTCTCTTCATTTAAGTTCAATTGCTTCATAAAGACTCTATTAGGTAATCCAACTTTAGTCTTCAACAAAGCAATAAAAATATATTTAATCTCACTATTAATCAAAGATATGCAAACCAGGGAATTATTGAAGAGTTTGTGCTTTTCATTGATAGAACTTGCAAACATTTTAAAAGTTAGCACCCACTACTGGTGAAGTGTGCTGGAATGAGCATTTCTAAATGCCTTTGGAAATCAATATGGCAATTTATCATGAAAACCCATAAGAGGGTTTATCCTCTTTTACCAGTACTGGGGATTTATCCTGAGAAAAATACTTCTAGAAGAAATGTAGGAAAACTTGCATGAAAATGGTTGTTAAAGTGTTTATCTTCATGTGTAAAGATGGGGACAATCAAAATCCATCAGCAATAGGAGAATTATTAAAAAATTAATGTGCATAAGCCGAATGAATGGCAAGTGATAAACACTCAGAAGAATCTCAATAATTGGTTGATGCTATCATCATTGTTATTAGTAACTTTGTTGCTATTTTTATGCTATCAACCTACAAATATGTTGCTTTTTTCCTATGGCAATATGACTGCAACTCCAAGTTTACCCATGAGAATATATTTTGTCTCCTAAAATAATTACCAAGAAATCATATTAAACCAATACTTGCAATTTAGACAATACTAGAATGTGGTTTCCTATGAGTAAGAACTTTGTAAGATTAATAGAACTCTTCAAAGATGAAGTTATACATGAATCTTCACAGCAGAAGTTATTTATCATGACCCCAAGTGGGAATCAACCCACAGTTAGGCCAGAAGTGCCCTGCTCCCTGTGGAGGTTCTAGGGGAAGTTCCATCTCTGTCTCTTTTAATTTCTGGTGGTTGCTGACATTTTTTTGCTGGTAGTCATAGCATTCCAATCTCTGCCTCTATGTTCTGTTCAACCCTTTCTCTTCTCTGTGTCTTTTCTGCTATCTTGTTTAAGGTCACTGCTATGAAATTTAGGACCCACCTGGTAATCTAGAATGATCTTATCTCAAGATCCTTAACTTAATTATGTCTAAAAAAGATCCTTTTTCCAAATAAGATAACATTCACAGGTTCTGTGGATTTGGTCTTGGACTAACACGGGGTCTAACAATTAGGTTCGTGAACTATCCTAGAAAAAGTGCTATATACTTCATTGCTAAACATCACTATGGTCACCTTCAGAGTACTCCCTTTGGGAAGCTATGTACCGACGCCAGTGCTTAGTCCACCCCTTAAAGCAATTTTTGAACTCTTTTTCTGGCATGGCCATCAGAGTTGTTGTTGGTAGTTGTTGGTGTTTGACAATTAAGTTTAAGAACTTGCCATCATGCGCTAATGCTGGCAACACTGTACAAATAACTACATTGGAACATCCTCTCTACTCACCTGATCTGGCCCCCAATTACTTTTTTCTTTACCTAAAGATGAAGGAAAGATCGAAAGGAAGGCGTTTGATGACATTCAGGACATCAAGGGTAATTTGACAATACCTCTGATGGCCATTCCAGAAAAAGAGTTCCAGAATTGCTTTGGTGAGTGGACTAGATGCTGGCATCAGTATATTGCTTCCCAAGAGGAGTACTTCAAAGGTGACCATGGTGATATTCAACAATGAGGTATGCAGCACTTTTTCTTGAATGAATTCATGAACTTAATTGTCAGGTCTCATATTTTTGGGAAAGGGGGACACCATGCAACTTCCTGTAGTGTCCTTCATCAAGTTTCCCTTCCCAGAGCAGAAAGAGTCTACCATTCTGTGGAATCCTAGGAGCATTATGTGCAACTCTTCCTCTCAATAAACAAACAAACAAACAAAAAAACATACAATTTATGTTGTTATCATTTTCTCACTTAGTAAAACTCTTTACCTCTGTGTCATGAGCTATGCTAGTTCATCCCTAGGGATCGACATGAGGAAGACCCAGGCTCGTTAGCTCAGTCCAATGGAATTAGTTCACTCAGTAAGAGATTCTTGAAAATCTGTAGTAGAATAACATATATGTCCCTGTGGAAACCTTAATTCACACACTCATGCATTCTTGAAACAATTATTAAATGCTTTCCAGGTACCAGGTTCTTTACTGAGCCCTACGGGAGAGTTAAAGGTGGCTAAAACACAATATCTACCTTCAAGAAGCTTGTAATATAGAAAGGGATTTAAAATATATAAAAATAATGGCTACTCATAGTAGAAAGATAAATAAAGTGAGATTGGACTTTAGAATCTGATTGCAATGAAAAGAACATGCAAACACTGGAAATAAAGACTCCCTAAGCTTGTACTTTCTTAAATACACTATGCAGTTTTAAAAATATTCATTGAAAATTGAATACCCTCAGCTCATAGCAATCGAGGAAAAATTCATTCTTGAGAGTGCACTTCTAAAGAATGTTCTAAGAAAGAGTGAATAATTTTAAGAGGGAAGTTAAGGTTGAAATGTAGTTGGGAATTGAGGGAGGGGAAGGGTATGGAAAGATTCCAGTTGTATTATTAATAAAATTGATCCAAGTTAGGTTAGTAAAAGAAGAAGGAGGAATTACATCAATAAGACAAATGGTACCTCCGGTAACTTTGAACTCAGTATTGATAGAAGGGTGGATGGAGAGATTTGAAGAATCAATGAAACTGTCTCTAAAATTTCAAGGCAATTGATTGAAAGAGAGTAAAGAAAACAGGCAAAAAACAACATCAGCCTTTTATCATTGCAAATGAGGCCACACTGCTGATAACCTGCTCCTAAAATCGGACTCTTGATACAAGCTAAAGGAGGAAAAAAAGGGTGTCACATAATCTGAAAATAGGTTAGACTGCTCTGCTGTATTTATAGGAAGAGAATGATCTAGTTCATGCATTCTAAGTAGTTCAACTTTTATATCTGAAATCAAATCGACCCTATTCAGAATGATAGACGCTTTACCTCTACCTTTGTAAATACCCAATCCTATCATTCCTCTTGCATAAAGAAGGAAACATGAAAAATTCAATCAAAACGTTTTGGTGCTAATATAAAACACATGCTGGAGGGTGGTGCAGATGGCTTCACTTACAGTGCCTCCCACTTTCTTCTCCACAGACTACAAGCTCACTTTTGAATGTCTTAGTCAAGAGTCTAAATAGCCCAAGTCTTAGCCTCAATGAACTCCATTAGCTTTTCCTGGACTTAAATAATTGTTATTATTTATACATTATTGTTTATTAATAATATATCTAGTAATTTGGATGAATTGAGAAAAGGTTGGACTCTTACGTGCGTTACTGTGTTTGGTACCTCTTAGTAGCAGAGAATTCTCACAAACGTGTTGACCTGATTATTAGAGGTCTTTATTTAGGGATATAACATGGCCTGTATCTGCCCAACTTTCATTTCCCCTTATTCCAATATAGACATTCGACTTTTCTTAAAGATAACCACCCATCATCCACTATCGAGCTCATTCGTTACTTCAACTTCAACAAATATTTACTCACTCGCTGCCATATGCTGGTACTATTATAGGTACTAGGAATACAGTATGAATCAGACAGACAAGATTCCTGCCCCCATGGAGTCTACACAATAGTAGTGAAGAAAGGAAATAAACGCATATATAATTTGTGCAAAGGTTAAATGTTATCAAGGAAATTAAAGTAGGTTAAATATAGAATTTGGAGAAAAGGAATATGTGTCAAAGAAGTTTTCTTTGAGGAAGTTCTCTGATAGAGACAACAAGATAATGGGAGCAAGCCATGTGATAGTTCTGGGGGATGAGTGTTCCACCCGGAGGGGTAAGCAAGTGCAGTGGCAACTAGCTTGGGATCTTCAAGAAATAGCAGAATGATCCATGTCGGTGAAGGAGAGTGAGCAAGAGTGAGTGGAATGAGGTGAGAGAAGAGGCGAAGGTGGCGACTGTGTCATGTAGGACCTCGTAGGTTGTCAGAAGGAATCTGGATCCCATTCTGCATGAATGTATGCCACTAAACTTGTTTTGAGTAGGAGAGGGATTAATATTTTCTAAAGATGACTCGAGATGCTATGTGGAGAATAAGTTATAGGAAGCAAGAGAAGAAGCTGAGAGTTCAGTTAGAAAGACAATACAAAAGCGAGCAGTGATTAGAGACGTGGTGCATATTTTGAAAGGGGTTAAAAGGACTTACTGATGGATTGGACTTGAGAGTAGAGGTAGAAAGAAATTGAGGATGCTTCCTCAGATTCTGTCTTGAGCTATTTGCTAGATGGTGGTACCATTAAATGAAATGGAAAGACCAAGAGAAGAGTAAACTTGAGGTAGAAGATCAACTATTCTGTTTTGAAAATTTAAGTTTGAGAGGAATAACAGACAAGTAAGTACAAATGTGTGTATAAGTCTGGAGTTTAGGAGAGAGGTCAGAGCTATAGAGATATTGAGAGTCTTCAACATATAGATAATATTTAAAGCTATGGGACCGGATGAAATCATCTAGGAAGGAATTGTAGACAGAAAAAAGAGAACTAAGGACAAAACTCAGAAGTTCATCATGAAGTTCAATGTGAGCTGACTTAACCTCCAGCTCCAGTTCTCAGTGTAGCCTAAAACACCCACCAGAGGTAATTTCATGACTTCTGGGGTTATTAGGAGGAAAGTGCTCTCTTGCTGGCTGAACTTGAGCTCAGGGATGTTTAAGCTGGGGGTTCCTGGCTCCAAACGGCTGTCAATTGAATTGAACCCATCTGAGAATGAAGTCAAGGCAAAGGAAAGCAGAGTCAATAGATAAACAGGAATATTTCTGATGGTATCACCCAAGAACCTGGATCCAACCATACCCGAAGCTCAATTTGCCTCCTTTTTTTCTTTATTACATTGGTCAATAAGATCCCCCTTTTTGCTAGTTTGAGTTGGACTTTATGTCTTCCGCAGCCATCTCTTACCATCCCACTATACATCTCATACAGGCTCATCAGCATATCTAAGTTCACGCAGTTACTAGTGTCACAGCTGGGCTTAATCCCAAGTCTCCTGGTTTGTGGTCCAAGGTTACTTTTTCATTGCATCTTCCTGTACCTTTCACCGCCTTGTGTAACTTGTAGCTTTCTTTTCTTTCTTTCTTTCTTTCTTTCTTTCTTTCTTTCTTTCTTTCTTTCTTTCTTTCTTTCTTTCTTTCTTTCTTTCTTTCTTTCTTTCTTTCTTTAGAAATCAGGATTTATTAAGAGAACAGAAAAGCTTCACAGTGGAAGGGAACTTGAGAGGGTTACCCAACTTTCTGCACTAATCACAGTTTCTATATTAATCTTCCTGTACCATTCACCACCTTGTGTAACTTGTAACTTTCTTACTTTCTTCTTTCTTTCTTTTCTTTCTTTCTTTCTTTCTTTCTTTCTTTCTTTCTTTCTTTCTTTCTTTCTTTCTTTCTTTCTTTCTTTCTTTCTTTCAGAAAGCAGGATTTATTAAGAGGACAGAAAAGCTTCCACAGTAGGAGGGGACTTGAGGGGGTTGCCCCACTTTCTGCATTAATCACAGTTTCTATGTTAATCGAATCTAGATGACTTTCTGATGGCTGTAGAATGGTGTGTATGTGGGAGTGTATGTGTGTGTGTGTCCACCTGTGTGGTATGACTGGATACTCCTCCTAGGTTTATGTAAGCTGAGTGCCACCAACAATACCCACTCTGCTGTGGGCTGAATTGTGCACCTCTAGCGTCCTAACCCCCAGTACCTCAGAATGTGAGCATAGTTGAAGATAAGTTCTCTAAAGGGGCAATTCAGTTAAAGTGAGGTCTTTAGGGTGAATTCTAATACAATATAACTGATTTCCTTAGGTAGGAAATTTGGATGCAGGCATGCACACACACAGAGGAGAGACCATGTGATGACACAACGAGAAGGCTGACATCTACACCCCATAGAGATAGGCCTCAGAAGAAAGCAACCTCGCCAATATCTGCTTGGAGTCCTCGCTTCCAGATCTGTGAGAAAAACACTTTTTGTTGTTTTAACCACCCACTAGTACTTCGTGATGTGTCTCTCCCAAGACTCATACACACTCTGAAAGAAGAAGTTGGGAATAGAGAAAATTCCAGAATGGCTACCATCACGTGCCATAGTAAATGGCCTCAGCTATGAGTACCTTTGCAGAATGCTGAGACCTCTGCTGTAACCCACAGCGTATTTAGGGCGGGATGGAAATGATCTGAGGCCCCAAATCTTGATCGTGGGCTGAAAATGGCACTGGCTGCATGGATCTCTATGAGGACAGCCATTGAGTTGCCATCTGCACTGTCATCCTGTCCCTGGGCCTCACAATTTTGAACTTTGGCAGGGAAATATTCCGAGGCCCAGATACTTACCCATCCACTGACCAAGCACTCAATGAACTGCTTCCATGCTCTGCACATCATGCTGAGTTCTGGAGACATGAACAAGCCTAGAAGCCGGTCCTGCAGACACTCGCAGGATAATATGGAGGATACACTTAAAAGCAGGCAGCTTGTGGTTATGATTGGAAGATCAAGGGCACCTTCATGGAGATGGGGAAGTCTTAACCTGGGCTTACAAACTCACATTTTTCCGGGACCAAGCAGGCAATATAAATATTTAAAGTGATCAGATATAGGAGAAGCATCTTGCAACTGGAGAATACCTGTCCTCTCCAAAGGCACTTGGATTTAACCTTTCAAAGAAAACTGTGCAGACTAAATAAATCCATCTGCAGGATGCTGTCGGTTGCTGGCTTTCTGTCTCTGCCTTTGAACCAGGAAGAATTCTCCAGACAGACAAGGCAAAGAAGCACTCCAGGGAGGAGTTCAAACCTCCCCCCCAAGACAGGACCCGTCTCAGCAGGGAGTACACAAAAGCTCCCAGACTGAGGTAAACAGGTGACATGAGATGAAGGCTCTTCTTGGTCCCCTTGTCCCCATCCTGACCCCTCCTACTCAGACTGGCTTCAGGCATTCTAGACCATCTGTCTGTTTTGGCCTTACATCTCTATCTAATTAATCTTTCAAATTTTAGCTAAGCTTTCTGGATCCTGACCCAAGTTGTAACTTCATGCTCACTCTTTGTATACTCTCTGACCTCAACGTGCCTCCCTTTTGAAGCCATCTCCTCTGAGTTTTGAATCTTGCTAAAGGCATAGATTATATTTCATAATAGCTCAGTGGTCATGAGTGTGGGATTCGAAACAAACCCCTGGGCTGAAATCCTCCCTTACTAGCTGTATAACTTTGGGGGGAATTCATAAAGATATCGACTTCATCACCCCAAAACTCGGTTTCCTTTTCTGTTAAGTGGGAATACCATACCATACTTTATTTTATTTTTATGAAGTACTTAGTGCAATGCCTGGCACATGGAGAGACATCACTCTGAGGAGAGGAATAGATAGTGAAATGCGATCTGCTTTCCCACTCGAAAACTTGTGCCCGGTTCCTAACTCTGCCTCCCTCCACAGATTCTGAACTTGTTCTGGATTTGTCCATTCCTGGGCTGCGTCTGAATCCTCGACTGACTCACTGCTCTAGGCTCCCACACAGCCTTCGCCTTCCACCCCTGCCCTGCTCTTGCTGGTCCTGGTGCTGACATGGGTAGATCCGACTACGCATAAGATATTAAACCTGTCGATCCCAGCACTTTGGGAGGCCGAGGCGAGTGGATTGCCTGAGCCCGCCGGATCGAGACCAGCCCAGGCAACTTGGTGAGACCTTGTCTCTACGATAAAAATAAAAATTAGCCGGGCGTGGCAGCACGTGTCTGTAGTTCCGGCTACTCGGAAGGCTGAGGTGGAAGGATCGGTGCAGTCCAGCCTGGGCGAAGGAGTGAGACTCCAACTCAAAAATAAAAATAAAAATAAAAATAAAAATAAATAAACCTGTCGATCAGGATCAGGAGCTCTTCAGCGTGTCCTCAGCACTAGGGGAAAAAGCTCTGGAGCATTCTGTTCAGATGAGTTAACCCAACTTTTCTCTCTGATGTCCCTCTTGGTCTTGCCACCAGGGTTCTCTATTTTCTTTGACAAGTATCGCTCCCTATCAGCAGCAAGACATCCCGGGCTCCGTGTTTCCGTGGGGATTGGTGAACTTCTCAAGTCACTCAGTCTTCAGGCTCAGACTTTACAACACCCCCTATGGTGCTTCATAATTGCCCGGAAATGCGTGATGGCTCCCATCATGTTGCTTAATTAAAATTCAGTTCTGTTCAACAGAGTCACAATTAAGAGGTGTGTTTTTCTTCCTTTCTCCTGCTATTATTTTAGGACCCCTGCTTGGGATGCTTGCTTGCTTAATATGGCAATTGTCTGAAATATTTCCACGGGTAGTGCCTGAGGGCCTGGAGGTTGTCGCTGTAGCAGTGCCTGGAAAAGAAAGGCATACATTCTATTAAGAATGTATGAAGAGATATTTTTGTTTTGCCTCATTTGGTCTCCGTTCAGCAGGTCATATTATCCTCATTCAGCTGGAGAAGGAACTGAAGCTCAGAGAGTTTAGCTTGCATAAGGTTGCACAGCTAGTAGGGGCAGATGTAAGGAATTAAAATATGGAATCAGCTATCTTTATCATGTTATAGGAAAAATACTAAAGGAATGGGAGATGGGTTGATTAAAATACCGTCATGAAGAATGAGTTCTCAAGTATCTGAAAGTTTTGGGGAGAAATTAACCAGTGATGACCAGATGGAAGAAATGCAGTCCATGACCCTTAACCTCCCAAATTTTTGAGAACCAAAGAGTGGGTGTGTGTTATTAATTTTTCTACCCTCAATATCCAGAGTAGGTCAAAACTGTGGTCAAAAATTCTGTGCCCTAAGCATTACACAGGTACCTAGCCAACACTTGATCAATCAAAAAAAAAATGTGTATAGTGACTTAAATGCTCAGCATTTCTAATATGCTGTTGTGATAGATGACTTCTTGAAGCAGTGTCCTTCTCTCCACAGCAGGACTCCATGGGAGCTGAATTCTGACCACTCTGGCTTGGAGTTTGCCTTCAGGAATTAGAAAGACTATTTCCTTGAACCAGTCTCTACTCTTTCCATAATTCCAATGCTAAGTGAGGGTTGACCCTGGCTCTCCCTCCTTACCCCTTTCCAGGATAATTATCTCTCCAATTAAAGAGCAACTGAGGGACAACAGAACTGGAGGTTCTGCTGAATTACAACTAATCACGCTTCTGAGGATTCCTACTCAGCTTTGATCTCTTATCACTCTGCGCACACAACCCTTCTCTGTAAGGCCGGCTGCTCTCAGCATCGCTGTGTCTAATCAAACGTGTCACACCTCCACTAAGGTAAATTGAGTTTATTGGAGAAGGGAAATTAAATTAAGTCTGTTGAGGAATTAATTGTGACTGTCTAGGCTTAATCTATCATATTATTCCATTGTGGTGTATCAGGATCAAAATTCACTGACCCAGTTAAAAATATATATAATTGTTATAACTAGAAAATAGGCATTGTGTTTTGGGCAGCAAAAACAGCAACCAAAAAGAAAAAGAAAACTTGGTAATTAAAAGACAAAAGATCCATAGGCCATCAACTGATTTACTTTAGAAAAGAATGTAAAACAAAGTTATATACACCAAATAGTCCTTAGTTTGCGCATACACGAAGATATGGTGACTGGTATATACTAGGTGTTCAATAAATATTTATTTCAATTAATTAGAAAATGAATGAATGAATGGGTAAATTATCATCTTTGTTACTGTGATCCGGAGGTCTTCATTAAGCCAGCCATGAGCCATATTACTTGGTAGGTACTCTTTATTCAAGGAAAAACATTAGAGGCCTACTACATACTAGGAATTATGCCAAGTGCTGGGGATGTAAGAAAGAGCCCAGTTCTTGTCTTTGTCTAGCATCACAGTGACACATGCATTCATGGTAAAGTAAGCCTCTGTGACTGGAGGGTTTGTGGTGCTGTAAAAGCAATTAAGAGGGTCATAGCGAGAACTGGGTCATATCTCAGGAAACTTGTTCACAAAGCTAGTCACTGGAACTTGAGTAACATGGACAGGTTTGGCAGGAGGAATCCGGAAATACTTAGCACAGATAGTGATAGGGTTATTAATTGGGGCAGTCCTAGTTTACACTGGGTGGCCTGGTGTAATTATAATAGCGCCTACCTCAACTTCCTAAAGTGCCCTAATTTGGCTGATAAGTTATATACTCCCTGTAGTTATTTAAGATCTCTGTGAGCTGCTGATGTGTTCAAGACAGTGGTGGTTGGTAGCCATCAGCTAGAGGTTATGTCCTGTGAAGCACGAAGAGCTGCTGGTGAGCCAGGGTGATCTGATTGAGAAATTTTGTGCTGAAGAGACCCTGGGCTGTGAAAAGGCGAAGTTTTCAAAAGTAAGTCCCTACTTCTTCACTTCCAGAATGCTGATCCTTTAAGAAACCTATATTTGGTGATATTCCTTGTACTGCATGGTGTGGGTCTTTGTTCCTTATTTCCTAGTAAGGTAAGAGAGAAAACAAACAGATTAGAGGTTTAGGTCACTGGTCAGTGGAGATCAGCAATCTGGCTTGGGTAAGCATTCATTGGCCACCTGCAGGTAAAGAAGCCTACAAAATAAAGGTAATTAGAAAACCTCCTCTAATGCATCACCCAGCAGGAAACTAATGAGTGATGGAGACCCAGTAAAGGGGGGTGGGGGGGGGGGAGAGAGAACCTAATTAGACTAAGTGGGAATTCCTTCTGGAACAGAAAAATGTCAAGATTCAGGCAGAAATAATTTTTTTCTAGCATCATTTAAAACCAGATAAATCCATTTATTGTCTTAGTAGAGTAATACAATTTCTTTTACAAAATGAAATATCAATATTTCCTTGGCAAAAAAGGACAAAAGAGAATCTCACTCTCTCATCGCTAACACGCACACACACACAATAAGCAATATTCAAGGAGTAAAAGCATGAAGAAACCTGGATAAAGCCTGAGAACCCATAACTTTTTTTCCTCTCTTTTTTTATTTTAAAGTTGTGGGGAACAATTCAGGGTTAGGTATACAAATGTTCGTTATGCAGGTACCCTTGTTGATGAAGTGTGTCTCCCCCCACCGCAGATTCCCAGTACTGCCAATCCCCCCCTCCACCCCCGCCCCTGCAGTTTCCCACTACTGCCAATCCTTTTCTTACAGTATTACAATAATTGTTCAACGTCCCCTTATGAGTGAGAACATGTGATACTCAGTTCTTTGTTTCTGTGAAAAATCACTCAGTATTATAGACTCTAAGTTCATCCGTCAAGAGAACCCGTAACAGAATAAGTTTGCAGATAGAATGCAAGTATTAAAAAACTCTCATCTCTTGGCTAATTGACTTATGCTTCTCCTCCCATATTTCTCTTTCTTTCCAATAAAATCATTGCCATCAGTGAGTGCTACGATTATTAGTCTTCTACTTATTCAAAATGTGAACATTAGTTAGAAAAGGAGTAGGTAGGCTATTAGTATAATCCATTTTAAATTTCAAGTTGACTTTGTTTTAATCCTTTAAAGGTTCACTAGAACTTCCTTTGGGTAAATTTGCAAAAGAATAAGAATCTTCTATGAAGTAGACACTTTCACTGTATTCATTCATTCATCCACTCATTTTGTTCAACAGAGATTTGCAGGGTGTCCGGTACATAATCATATGGCAGAAACTAGAGATGGCTAGAAGGTGGCTTCCATCCTCCTATCTGGAAGAACAGAGAGACAAATTGGTGATCATAGCAAAATAAGGCATATACGGCATGGTAGAAATATGCAGAAAGTGGCAAAATAGAGGGTCAAAGAGTTGGCCAGGCAGACAGCGATGGATCGGCCGTTCTAGATGAGGCAGCAGGAGCAAAAGAATGAAGGTAAGAAAGAGGTTTATTGAAGCATTATTCACAATAGTAAAAACATGGAACCAACTGTGCAGTGCTTTGAAAGTGGACTGGGTAAAAAAATATGGTAATATATATGATGGAATATTACACAACTATAAAGAAGGATAAAATTATGAACTTTGCAGCAACTTGGATGGATTTAGAGTCCATCATACTCATTGATCTATCACAGAAACAAAAGAACTGAGTACCACATGTTCTCACTTGTAAGTGGACCCCGAACATTTATTATAATACTTCACGAAAGGGATTGGCAGTAGCCGATTACCACCAGGGGAGGGAGGCAGGGGGGCATATGACACTAATAAGGATTCCTGATCCCAAATCAGGCGAAGTGAGGACAAATGAAAGGCCCAAACTTTACCTGTATGTTGACCTCTTATGTACTTAACCCTGAATTGTACCCCACATCTTTAAAATAAATTTAAAAAAAGAAAAAAGAGCACAATGTGGAGGGAAGCTCAGCTGGGTTGGTGTTAGTAGTATATGAAGTGGGGAATAAAGTCACAGATTAGGGGTCAGTTCTCTTAGGATGTTTTCAGCATCTTGGATTTTATCTATAGGTAAAAGGAGTCACCGAGAAAGTTTAAGAGGGAGTCATATATTGCAAAGGAGTCGGTTTGGCTGCAGAGTTGAGGCAAGGCCAGGAGCTCAGACAAGGGGTAAAGAGGGAGACCTTCATCAGAGTCTAGGTGAAAGATGATGAGGACTTCATCCAGGACAAAAAGAGGCAGAAAGAAACGGGCAGATTTCTGAACTTTTTAGGCCCTAAATATCCTAGCCCGGAGCATCTCATTGTAGAGTTGCTTTTGCTATAAGTCACAGGATGGGGACAGCCCCAAGGCCAACCTTATACCAGGCTCCAGGCTAGAAAATTCTGTTCCCAAAGACCACTGTTCTCGAAACACCATGGGTCTGAACTCCTTGCCAGCCATCCCTCTTCCTTCACAGATTTCAGTTCCTGGAGGACAGATTACCTGCACTGTAAAACACAAATCACTAAACTCCAGCTTTCAGATGTTTCTGAGCACACGCTGTGGTTATTTCATTTTCACAGCCTAAGCTTCCATATTTCTTATTGAGTGAGCAGGGTGCATGCGGCTGAAACCTCGGTTCCTGTGTTCTTTTGGAAACTACAAGTAAAGCAAAGGGTCCTAAATAATTTACAACTGTCCTAAATTTTTCCAGCTGTCTTCTTTCTTCCATCTCTCCAAGGGATGCAAAAAACAGCCTCCAGCACTCTAAAATGTTCATATTTCTAGAAGCTCTGAGAGAAAAGAGGAAACAACACAAATATCCCCCCTTTAAATATTCTTTGTATCATATTTTTTTTCTCATACCCAATGGTGACAGGTAATAGCCACAATTTTGGAGAAAAATGTGGTCTGGTGAAAAGATCTTGCATTTTTGGCATGACTGCGTGGAATCATAGAATGTTAGGGCTGAGATTTGAATTCAGAGGCAATCTGCTTCTGAGCTGGAGAACACCTGGCTTGCATCTTATAATTCTCCTTGTCCACATCCATGGCAGACATTGCTGATCAATCACTGTAGTCTTTTCCTACAAGCCCAGGTGTAGCCTCAAATCCTTGTCAATACAGCGCTTAAGTGACTACTGACTTATTGGAGTTGGCAGACAAAATGAAACTCATTTGTCATCCTTGATCTAGTCCTGGCAGTGGCACAGGGGGAAACTGAGAGGGGTGGAAACAACCCCAAACTACGCTGTCAGTAGGTTTTGATGCTCAGACCTTCCTCCAAGTTCTTGCTCTGAGTAAAGACCCTTCTACTCCTGACACTTGACTGTTTCTCTTCTGTGTTTTTAAGTCTCTCTGCTCCTCAGAATCCCCATGTCTTTCTCTCTCTCTTTGAATCTCTGAGCAGCTATGTCTTTTCTGATTGTCTTTGAGCTGCTGGCTTTTGGGTCTCGGTTGTACCGCAATATGTCTGGGAATGCAAACTGAGGATTGCAGTGCCTGCTGTGCACCAGAGGGTTTTTAGAGTCTAGTTGCTCTCAATGATGGGAAGGAGAGTGGGATCACACGGCCATAGAGAAAGAGTTTATTGGAAGATAAAGTAAGAGTTTGATTTGTGATCATGAGGAGGAAGACTTTTCTGAGAAAAATGTGCATAAATAGCTAATGAGCTCCAGGAGAGAGACCACTGCAGAGAGGGAAGGGGAAAAAAAAGGGGCAAGAAGAGATGGGAGTTCACTGGGTCTAGAGGCAGGTGCTAGTTACTTCAGTGTGTTTGCTCTGTCCTTTTTGGTTTGTTTGGTGGGAAAGAGCGCTCTCCTTTGGTTTCCTTCAACCTCTGAAAGTCCATCTCCCCCGGAAGGTCTAGACAAGAGCGTAGTGTTTGAGGAGTGTTCATAGCATCCTCACGCTCATAGGGGAGGGTCCCTGGGCCCTGCCTACCCTCAAGCTTGTATCTACTTCATGGACCCAAGAGAAATTTTTAATTGAAAAAAGCCTCATATCCTAACTATAGCTTGGTTTCTAAGCCAAGAACTCACTTCTATGTTTGACTTTCCCATCAGACAATGAGTTGACTTTTTCAATGCATGAGTTTGCCCAAAGGCCGATGGAAATATCTCAGCATTTGTAACCTAAACAAGAGGATATATCTTCTTTTTTTGTTAATGCATGTCTTTACTTTTGTTTTATTTATCTCCAGCTTTATTGAAGTGTGATTGAAAAATAAAAAATGCATATATTTAGGGCATATAACATGATGTTTTGATATATGTATACATTGTGAAATGATTATAGCAATTGAGCTAATTACCTTATGCAATTACCATTTAATTATTGTGGTGATGAGAACACTTGAGATCTACTATCTTAGCAAACTTCAAGTATTCAATACAGTATTATTAACTGTAGTCACAATGCTGTGCAGTAGGTCTCCTCTCATAGCTGAAGGTTTGTACCCTTTGAGCTATCTCCCTTTTCCATCTCCCACTCCCAGCCCCTGGTAGCCATCATTCCGCTCTCTGCTTCTATGATCTTGGCTTTTTAAGATTTCAAATATAAGTGACATCATGTGATATTTGTCTTTCTGGTCTTGTTTATTTCACTTAGCATAATGTCCTCAAGTTTTATCTGTGTTCTTGCAAATGGCAAGATCTCTTTCTTTTCTAGGGCCGAATAACATTCAGTGTGTGTGTGTATATATATACATATATTTTATGTATATGTAAGTTTTTTTATCCATTTATCTATGGACAGACTATTTTTATATCTTGGCTATTGTGAATAATGCTGCAATGAACTTGGGAGCACAGGTATCTCTTCAATCAGAAGACTTCCTCAGGTTGAAGCATGCAGTGAAGGCACAGTCCCAGTGTGGTCTTGCAGGCCTTGCCAGTTCACCAAGCTTTCCCTGAGCACGTTCTTTCTTTTCTCTCTCCTAGAGCCTTCCTGGGTCTCTGAGTCATGGCATCGTGTTTTCAAGACAGGAAATTAGAGGTGTTATTCTATAGCACTAGTGCCCAAACTTGGTTGAACACTGGAATCACCTGGGGAGTTTTAAAAAATATTGATGCTTGGATCCCACCCCCAAGTATTCTGATTTTGTTGGTATTGGGTATGGTCTGAGTATGAGGTTGATAATATTTCCCTGGTGGTTCTTACATAAAAGCTAGTGTTCTTCAGTTCCCAGCCCTTATAGACCCCATTGATTTCCTCCTTTCGATTAGTTTTATAATTTCTACCAAAATGGGAACTCAAAGTGTCCCACAAGTGCTCGTATTAACTGTCAAATTTGAGCTTGGGATGCAGTTATCCCTGCAATTACTAACAAGCAAGAGGCAGGTGGTGCAGTCAGTTATTGGCTAGACTTCATACATTAGAAACATCTGGATTTATTGCTACAGTTGCCACCTCAGGGGGTATTCGGATGGTGAGAAATAGGACATTCTCGGGGAGTTTAGATTATATGTATCATCAAAAGAATAAGAAAACATCTAGTGTGAAAAATGCCACCTTGTGTTTTTCTAAAATGAATTACCAGTATCTCTTTTGCATGGAGAACCAGATGATTCTCCAAGTATAAAGGCTCAGCTGCAGAAAAAAGAGCAGAGTCTAGGTGATAGCTAAGTCATCCAAATGTCAAGTGTCAAACTAGTATCTGTGTTTGTGCATCTGTACTTGAGCTTGAAACACACCTTCATGACTACTACAAAGCTGCTTAACCTCTGAGCCTCATCTTCTCCTCTGTGAGATGCATTTAATAGAACATACTGAACAAAATTATTCTGATGATTAAAGTAAATAATTATGAATTTGGAGTTTATTGCATATATTAGACAAGTATTAGTCCTAGAATTCTACAAGTCTGTAGGGAAATATTTTAAAAAGAACCATAAATTAAAAGTTAGTAATAACATAGATGTGCAATGTGTTGAAGAAAAAATATATGTAGCCAGTAAACAAAGGGAAACACAGCATCACTAGTAATCAGAGCAATTCTATTAAGTTGAGAAGACCATTCTTTTATCTTAGATTGCCTATGATTTATGTTGTGGTGAGATAGGTTCTCTTAAACCATGCTAATGGAAGTATAAATTGATTTAGTCTTTCTTGAAAGCAATTTGGCAATATCATGATTCTCATAAAGTATTTTTTGAGTCAGTAATACCTTTTCTCTAATCAATCTTAAAAAATGAAACAGGATTGTTTACAGATGCTGACCTCAATGTTATTTCTAATAGTGAAAAATGGAAATAATCTAACTACCTAAAATATGTGACTAGTTAAGTAAATTATGATACATTTTCAAAATATAATAATGTATCTATAAAACTGAATTTATAAAATTATCCACTGACAAAGGAAAATGTTCTTGGTAAGAGAAAAATCAAGATAACAACATTATCTTTATATTGTAATTTTGTTTTTAAAATATGATATTTTATGTATTGAAATGCTTTTATTTTGCTTGTAACTGATGCTGATTCAAAATGATTCTTAAATAATGAAGAAAATTTATTAGCTCATATAGTAGAAAATGTTCAAAAGCACATCAGTCCTTAAAGTTGGTTGATTTATCAGGTCCACATTTTCATCAAGGATCCAGGTTCCTTCTCAATCTTTCACCTTCCTCAGTGCAGTCTTCATCCTAAGACTGAAAGTGTCATGTCTAGACCCAGTCATGTCCAGAGAAACAAGATTATTCCCTTCCCTCTGCTCGTGCATGTGCTCTCTCTCTCATTATTAAATCCTTCCTCTCTCTCTCTCCCTTTCTTCCTCTCCCCTTTCCTCTCCTTCTCTCTCTTCTCCCTCTCCCCCTACCTCCTCTCTTTGACTAGGAGTGAGGACATTTTCCTGACTAGACTACCTGCAAAATTCCCCTCATGTTTTATAGGCCTGAATTGGGGAATGCCCATTTTGGCCAGAGAAGTGAGACTACTACACTTAGACAGACCAATTAGTTCCATTTCAAACTCAAGGAGTTGGGTTTTCTGAGGTGGGTGGCTTTGTAGAGGAGGGGCTGGTCCCTAAATATAATTGCTGTTCAGTTAGGGAGGAGGAGGGGGAAAGAGTTGCTGCATAGACAATCAATTGTGTCTATCATGTGTATGCATCAGTCTGTGAAGACACACACCTTCCAAGTCCTGTGACTGCTGGGAGATAGTATGACGGAAAAATACCCTAAGACATGGAGGTGGTTTTTAGGTTGTATATTTGGTGCCAAGATTTTGACTGAAGTCTGGGTTCAAGTGGAAGCTTTTCAGAACTCATGGGAAAGAGAATCAAATGCAGAGAGTAAACCAGCTAGGCTGTGACCTCTGACGAAAAGCACTTCTGAAATGGGACAGAGGCTGCACTGCCTGGCTGGCTTTTCTCACCTTTATGTATGATGTGCTTGTTGCTGTCATGAGATATGGCTTATTACGGTGATGGGAGTTAGGGTGACACTGTAGAAAGACTATGAAGCATTAGAGAAGGAGCAGAATTTTCCTGTGACTTGCATAAGCCTCAGTTAAAATTCACCCAGTGAATCAGGCTGGAGATATTCATGGCTTTGTTTCCATGATGTCATGAGAGAAATGGTTCTAATAAAATCTTCTAAGATTCTGTAAACCAGCTTGCTCTCTGAATTCTCTTAATACTCCTGGCTCCCATGGACCCCAGAAATCTAAAGAGGGTGTTCTTCTATATGAAGAAAGTAAATAAATTCATTTTTGTGTTCAATAAACATTTTAACCATATAATAATAATAGATTGTGTTAGTTTCTTTTTTTTAATGTTAACCTATTTATTTATTTATTTTAAAGATGTGAGGTACAATTCAGGATTAGGTAGATAAGTGATCATTGTAGAGGTAATGTTTGGGCATTCCTTTGATTCCCGCTTTGCCTGGTTTGAGATCAGGGACCCTTATTGATGTTGTGTGCCTCCTTCCCTCTCCTGGCAGCACCGTCTACTGCCAAACCCTTTCTTGCAGTGTTATGATAAATGTTCAAGATCTGCTTATAAGTGAGAACATATGGTACTCAGTTTTTTTCTGTTTCTGTGATAGGTCACTGAGTATGATAAACTCTAAATCCATCCAAGTTGCGGCAAAGTCCATAATTTTGTCCTTCTTTATGGCTGCATAATATCCCATCATGTGTACGTACCACATTTTAAAAAATCGAGTCCACTTTTGATGGACAGCACAGTCAGTTCCATGTTTTTACTATTGTGAATAATACTGCAATAAACATGCATGCGCAGGTATCTTTTTTATAGAATGATTTGAGTTCTTCTGGGTATATTCCCAGAAGGAGGACTGCTGAGGCGTATGGAAGGTTGAATTTTAGATCTTTTAGGAACTGTCATGCTGTTTTCCACAGAGGTTGTATTAGTTTACACTTCCACCAACAGTGTAGAAACCTTCCCTTTTCCCTGCATCCTCTTTAGCATCTGTTGGTTTTTGAGATATTGATGATGGTCATCCTGACTGGAGTTAGGTGGTATCTCAGTGTGGTTTTAATTTGCATTGATTTGATGATTAGTGTCACTAAGCATTTTTTCATGTATCTGTTGGCTGCTTGCATGTCTTCTTTTGAGAAGTGTCTATTCCTGTCTTTTGCCCACTGTTTAATAGAGCTGTTTGTTTTTTTTCCCCCTTTCGGCACATTTGAATTCCTTGTAGAGTCTGCATGTTAGGACTTTGTCAGAAATACAGTTAGCAAATATTTTTTCTCATTGTTGTGGGCTTTCTCCCTACTCTCTTGATAGTTTCTTTTGCTTTGCAGATGCCTTTCAGTTTGATGAGGTCCCACTTGTCTATCTTATCTCTTATGGTATTCATTTTTGGGGATGCATTATTTTCTTAAGGTGGCTCTACTGAAGTCCCGCAATTTGGGTGGCTTAACACAACAGAAATTCATTGTCTCAGGTAGATAAGTAGTCTAGATTCTAGAGGCTAGAAGTCCAAACCAAGGTATCAGTGGGGCTCTGCACTCTTTCTGCAGGCTCTAAGGCAGGACCTTACCTTGTATCTCTCTAGCTTTTGGTGTTTTACAGCAATTCATGGTAATCCTTGGTTCACTGTATTTGTATCACTCCAATCTCTCCTTCTGCATGTATCACAGGGTGTCTTCCCTGTATCTTCACATCATCTTCCTTCTGTATGTATCTGTGCCCAAATTTCCCTTTCTTTTAAGGGCATCAGTCATATTAGATTAGGCCCTACCCCAATGACTTCATTTTAACTTGATTGCATCTGCAAAGTCCCTGTTTCTAAATAAGTCACACTCACAGATACCAGGGAATAAGTTCACCTATCTTTGGGGGAACACAACCTATAATATTAACAACAGATACTGTTCTAAGTGCTGTGTATCTACTTACTGATATAACTCTCACAAAAACTTGATCTGATATTTACCATTATTTCCACATATAGATGAAGAAACTGAATCTTGATGTTGTTTATTAACCAGTGCAAGGTCATATGCTTAATAAATGGCAGTTCTGGAATTTAGACTTGGATTGTCTTAATTCAGAGCCTACAATCATAACAACTATACTGTACTGCATCTTTATTATGCTATATATATCATGCACTTCCTTCCTGTGTGAAATATACTGTGTATAGCAGAGACATAGAATGGAGAAGACCTAGTAAAATAATCAACACAAACTAGGTGACCAGTGCATATACAAGGAAGAGAGAATGAAGAGAAAGAATGAAAAGAAGAAAGGTATGGCCTCTCTATCATCCATTAATTCAATTACTCATGTAGAAAATACTAGATAGCTACTGGACAAGAAGATGCAGAAATGAATAGAAAAATTTTTCACCTTACAAATAAAATTAATTTAAAAATATTTTAGAAAAGAATTCCCATCAATCTATTTAATCATTTGACATATTAGATGTCTTCCCTCTGCTAGTACTTGCTGACTCTCAAATGATGCATTGACACCATGATACATTGCCTTTGGGGAACTCTACATGCTGTGGGAGGAGAGATTTGTAGAAAACATTTGCCGAAGTAAGTACCAAATAATGCCCCATAGTCACATGGGTTTATTCCATAACCATCACTGAGTTCTCACAACACTTTAATGAAGAAGACATTATTATTCCCATCTCACAAAATAAAATACGTTCACAAAGGAGCAGTGGTATGCCTAAAAATCACACAGCTGGTACTTAACAGAGTAATGACTGCATGGCTACAAGTCTAACACTCTTTTTGCCAACCACAAAGCAGGATGGGATGAATGTAATAAAACAGATGTAGAAATTAAACAAACAAACAAACAAACCTCTCAAAGATCTTACTGGCTGGCATGAAGGGGCAGAACTCTGAGAAGACAGAACATTGGCAAACACATTGTAATAGGGGAGGAATGTTCTGGGTCCTGGGCTCTCGTCTGGGCAGGACATGTATTTATCAGTGGCCATCTCATGGAACTGGGCTAGAGATCCGGTATCACAAAAAAGCAGATGTCATCATATTTATAAGAAGGGAAGTGAGAGTAAAGGGTAAATGAATTATAATAGTACCTGCAATATCCCAAACACTGTGCTATTTGTATGGCATCTGTTATCTCATGTCACATATCTTTACAATCACCTAGAAGTCCATTTTTATTTATCTGTACTTGTTGGGAGAAAATGCTGAGGCCGAGAAAGGCTAAGTTTTTGCCCAGCGTCACATAACTTCCAAGTAAAAGAGCAGGTATCAAGCCCAGACATGTGAGATTCTCCAGACAGTACAACAGGATATATCCATGCTAGAAAGTTCCTCGGTCTTGTCTCATCACCATGAATCTATGAATGATTGTAATCATAGCAGCCTACTTAAGTGAAAATACATCGAAGTAATAAGCATTTTAATATTGTTGAAAGTAATTATAAGTTTAGACCTTATGGCCTGGAGACTTAAGTACATCCAAATCCTGTCTAAGATCAATGACATAATCTTGAAAGGGGAGTGATATGACCAAAGAAAAAAGGATAAGTGACATTTATTAGTTGGTGGAACTTTGGTCCTAAACCCTGAGATTGAAGACTAGTGAAGTATGCTGGGTTATGTAGGCCAGGGTCAGCAAACTTTTTCAGTAAAGAAAAAGATACTACATATTTGTGCTTTTGCAGGCCATATGGTCTCCTGGAGATAGTCGACTCTGCCACAAGCAGAGTTGTGTTGGGCCCTCTTTGGTTCAAAGCCTGAACCTTTGAAGCAGAAGCTTCTGTTTATTTCCTATAAAGACAACTTAGCAAACAAAACTGAAGCAGCAAAATGCTATATGTCTCAAGCTCAAACCAGAGCATCAGAACATGTCACTGCAATGAGATGAGACTCCTCTCCAGTCCTTCAAGAGACCAAACCTAAGAATAATTGGGCTTCCTGAGGCAGAAAGAGAAACCGAAGCCACACTGGAACAAACATTTCATGAAATCATTCAAGAAAACTTCCCTCATCTCATTAAGGATGAAAAAATTCAAACACAAGAGATTCAGAGAACCCCTGCAAGACAACAAACGAGAAGACCAACTCCCAGACACATAATAATTCGCCTAAACAAAGTAACTATGAAAGGAAAAATCCTAAAGGCAGCAAGAGAAAAAGGCCAGACTACCTACCAGGGAAAATCAATTAGAATAGCAGCAGA
>NW_007252184.1:34482-119965 GCF_000164805.1 Carlito syrichta | reverse complement strand
AATTTAGATAGTCATACCTTAGAATAATTTTAAGAAGCTGCTACAATAATGATCTAAGATTGATTTAAGTTCAATCTTTTTGAAAAAGGACTATTTATTTTCTTAAAGATGTGAAATCACCAGCTGATAACAAAGTCCATAAAAAGCAAGTCAGAGGTAGAATGAGTCGGCATGTTTGTCTGTCAGGGCAAGACAGAATGAGGAAGCACAGTGACGACTTTCCCCACTGTTTTACCACTGTTGCCTGAAAAAATAAAAATAAATAAAAAAAAAAAAAAAAAAAAGAAAAAGATACTACATATTTGTGCTTTTGCAGGCCATATGGTCTCCTGGAGATAGTCGACTCTGCCACAAGCAGAGTTGTGTTGGGCCCTCTTTGGTTCAAAGCCTGAACCTTTGAAGCAGAAGCTTCTGTTTATTTCCTATAAAGACAACTTAGCAAACAAAACTGAAGCAGCAAAATGCTATATGTCTCAAGCTCAAACCAGAGCATCAGAACATGTCACTGCAATGAGATGAGACTCCTCTCCAGTCCTGGAGGATGTGAAGTTAGGAAACATAAGAGAAAGTTTCAGTCTCGGTGCCTGCAACTGTGAGCCCTAATCTTTCTTAACCTGGACTAACAGTCATGAGGGGAAAGAGAGAGAGAGAAAACATCGGATCTCCCTAAATTCAGAGGCAGCCCCTGCCCTCACCCTGGAGATAGAAGAAGAGAAACAGAGACCTGGTGTGTCTATATCTTAGAATGCATAATGCAATTTGTGACCCGGAATCAAATTCACCAGCTTGGCACTTCTCCTTTTGAGAAGAGTGAAGGTATTTGTCCTTGACCCTGACTAATTTCAGAAATGAGGAACAAAGGAGGGTGGTAACCAAAGTGTGCTGAGCAACTCCTGAAGTTCAACACATGCATTTTCTCATTTGATGCTTACATCACCCGTGAAAGGAACGTATTATTATTCCTGCTTTAGAGACTAGAATACTAAGACTTCTTAGAGGCTAAGTGCTCTCCCTAGGGACACCTGACTACTAGCCAGCCGATCTGGTATTTGAACCATTCCTCCAAAGCATATGCCCCTTCCTAGGTCCCCAAGCCTTCAGAATAAGCAAGTAGTAGTGCTTACTGTTGAAATGCTACACTCTGTAGGAGAGGATGACTCTGATTTTCCCCTGCAGTGTTCAAAGCTGTGCTGGCTTTTAGAACATCTGAACCCCCACTGTTTCCTCATCAGAGAATCCCAGCTACTGAGGGATGAGACCAGTGCTGGAGTCAACAGTCCCTGACCTAGGAGGGGTCTGAGGTGCTAAAGAAAACAGAAGTAGGTTACCCTCTTAGCTGAGATCCCAGACCTGCTTCAAAGCTAACTGTGCTTATAGGTTACCACATTTTTGTGATTGGAACAAGGAGTTTTACTTTGTAGCTGGAACTCAGATTTGGAGATCCCTTAGGAGTCCACAGAGGAGTTAAGAGCTTTCAAGTCCTAAGGAGGCATTTTAGGTGGAATGAGAAATTAGAATGGAGAATGCATGAGGGGAAGAGAAGTGACAGTAAACGTGATGACTTCAGGGTCTTTCCAAAATGGAGAAGAATTGAAAGGTAGGATTCCTAATACTGACTGCACTGACCTATACACCTCTCCATTCTCTCTTGTTTTGGTATTGACTCCCTTTCCTATACCTTATGTGATGTAAATGGCGGCAGCCCCATCCTATCCAGACCTGGAATTTTGCACATGAATCAAGCCTGGCCAGTCACTGCAGTGGCCCTGGCCAAAGTGATTGGTTCAGGCTTGAACACCTGACTTTAATTGGCTCAAACAGCATGAATTTTAGAACTTTTCAGGAATAATTGGTAAACCATAGCTCTTTTTCTACAGGGGTCATTATATATAAAAATAATTTAAGCTTGGAGATACAAGAGTATCCATGTGTGGAGGATTTAGTTGTGGGTAAAGTCAACTCAATGGGAAACAAGGCCAAGAGATAGGAGAGGGATGGGAGGAGAGAAAGACAGACTGACATGAGAGAGAGAGAGAGAGAGAGAGAGAGAGAGAGAGAGAGAGAGAGAGAGAGGAGAGAGAGAGAGAGAGAGACTGACTTATGTAAGCCGTTGGACCCAACTTAACTGAAATCAGCAACAATCCTTTTCAATTATATGTCAATAATTTTTCATTAAGTTGAGATTTCCCATCAATTACTATGGAAAATGCCCTATTGCATGAGATATTCATGGTAACTTAATCCATTTGGGCTACTACAACAGAAGTACCACAGACTATGTGCTTAAACAACAAGCATTTATTTCTCACAGTTCTGGAAGTTGTGAAGTCCAAAACCAAGGTGCTGGCAGATTCAGTGTCTGGTGAGGGCCTACTTCCTAATTCACAAATGGTGGTCTTTTAATTGTATCCTCACATGGTAGAAAGGACAAGGGAGATCTCTTTTATGAGAGTATTAATCCTCTTCATGAGGGCTTCACCCTCGTGCCATAATCATCTGCCGAAGATGTTTTCACCTTCCAAAGTTCCTGCCTCCTAATATTATCACACTAGGAATTAGATTTCAATACCTGAATTTTGAAGGGGCACAAACTTTTTTAAAAAAGTTTTTAATTTTAAAGATGTGGAGTACAATTCAGGGTTAGGTATACAAATGTTCATTATGCAGGTACTCTTGGGACACAAACCTTTAGTCATGGTTTGTGGAAACAGCATTATCTTGGTCAGGTTCCTTTATCTCTGCACCTTATTTCTTCATTTTTGAAATAAGAAATACTTAATATTCAAGATAGATTTCTTTATGAATGATTATAAATATTTCTAATATTAATTGGACACTTGTTACACATGATATTTATGGTACTTGTTCCTCATAACAATCTTATGAGAGTAGATGCTGTCATTATCTCCATTTGACAGATAAGTAAACTGACGAGCAGACGGACCAGTGATTCTCTCAAGGTCACAGAATTGGTAAGTGGTTTAGCTGAGATATGAACCTAGCCATCCATCTCCCAAAACATCCATCTCACAAAACATAATACTGCTTGTGTAGTGTTTGAATGAGAATAAAACATTCTGGCAGATAGACAGCAGGTGGTGGGTAAAAAGAGCCCCAGATGGGAATCAGGAGACCCACATGCTACTCTTAGCTCTACCACTCAGTTTTCAACTCTGGACACAAGTAACCTCCCCTCTTAGGCCTCATTTATTTTTATTTGTTCAGTGAAGGGAGTTGGACTAAATATTCTTTCAGATCCTGTCTTGTTTTAACATTCTGTGATCAGTGGCAGAAGATGTTAATAGATCACATTGATTATCCTCTCCTGGCAGTAGATGTATTCAGATCACGGGCTACTGAGTCAAGCGCTGATCTCATTCAGTCCACAGTTGGCAAAAAAGCGACTCACAACAAACTTTGCCCAATGAACTTGCTTCTTTCAGAAGCGAGTTCATTCAGACTTTCTCATGGCCTTTTCTTGAATTCAGGCCAATGGGGCATCCAGTTTAATAACTATAAGGGTTGTTTTCAAAAAAGAAATGAAACCAATCAGCGTTGTTGGTTATAAGCAACAAAAACCAGTACTGAGTTTCTTAAGGAAAAAGGATTTATTGGAAGAATATGGGGAACTCAAAGCTTTCAGGGAGTTTGAGGGACTGGGCAGGGAAATTGAAAGGAGCTGGGAGAACTTGGGGTAGGAGCCCTGACCGTGGTTCCCAAGCAGTAAGTCTGGCATGCACACTATTCATGTGATGATTAACTGAATCTCATCATTCCAACACTCACCTGAATCCTGGAAAGAGCGGCCAATTGGTTGTTTTGGGTCACAAGCTGTCCTCTTGGCTATACTATACAGTAGAGAGAAGAAAATCTTGTAGGAGAGGAGTTCTGTAGGGGGTCTTGCCAGGATGTATACCTCTCCAAGACACATGGCTCAAGGTGTTCCCTAGAAGGTTATCAGTTGCTCTCCAAAAAAAAAAAAAAAAAAAAGATTCCTAGGCAGTCAAATGATAAGTATCATATTTAAGGGTATAAATCATAATGACAATTATGCTTTAAAAAAACTCGGTAGCAAATGTAGACATATTCTTTTAAAATACAACAAAAATCAAAGAGCTCTCTCTTATGTACCCTCTTCTCTGCCATTTCTTTCTCCTTCTCATCCTCAAATATTTTCTTAAATGTCCGTTATATAGATGGATGGATAGCATACAATCTTTAGAGCCAGACTGCCTGGGTTTGAACCCATCTCTGTTGGGAGCCAACATCTATAGCTACATGGCTGAGGCCTGTAAAGGCCCATCTGGAAGATCGCCTCTGACATAGGATATCAGTTATGCCTATGATATTGGCGTGTGATTGGTGACCAGTGTGCATACATGGCAGTAAAACTTATAAGTGAATCTCAGTACACTTGATGGAAGGTGCATGGCAGAATTGTTTCTCTGTCTTTCTAAGTTTTGCTTCTTTCTAGATATTTTTTAACTTCTATTTCCTGGTAGACTGGGTAGTCAGTTCTTGTTCCCAAAAGCTGTTTCCCCTAGGGCTAAGATTAGAAACTAAATTACCATGATAGTTTTGTTGCCCTGCCCCTAGCCAGGTAGAACGTTTTCTTTTGTTTCGTTAATTACCGAAACTCTGTCTGCTTCAGCCCATGGCCGCCATCTTGGCAAACCTGCATTTCCTTGTTCAAGAGTGTGACAGCTACTATTTGATTTTTAGAGTAGACTTGTTAGGATAAAATATATACATATATACTCATAGTTGCATAAATTTATGCTTGCTGTTTTGTTTCCTTTTGCTACATTATTCAAGTGTAATAGTTACTATATGATTTATAAAAGAATTAACGATAAGGTATTAGCTTAATAGGATATAGCATAGTATTAAAGTCCAATAACTAGATCATATGAAAATTAAAGTTTAGACATATGAAACATATGAATTATAGTAAAGTTTGGTAGTTTAAGAATAAGTTTTAACTGAGTTATAAGACATTACGTTAAATCATAATAGGTTAATAGTATAACTGACAGTTAAGTCATTTAACTAAACTTATAGATTATAGTATAGTGTTAAGTTGATAATATTAATTGTTAAAAATATTGGGAATCAGTGAACTTGGATTGAACCTAGAGTTAACTCAGGAAAGTTTTTTGTATTAATCAGGGTATAGAGCAAAGAGTATAATATGAATGATTCATTGACCATTATGGAAAACACTTTGAACGATTTGTATTGAAATTGTGCACCTGTGACCTTAATGTAAGCACGGCAGGCATCATGGAATTTGAATTGTTTGCTTGGAAATTGCAGATCTCGTGGTGGTCTTGTGATGCATAGTTTGTAAAGCACGAAACTTGTACGCCCCCAGTGAGTGATTATCACATTGCTGGAGGGTATAGAAAATGGTATATAAGTTGGAAAAGGTTTGAATAAAATCGGCTCCAGTCCTGATCAGACTGTTCCCAGAAGAACTGCCTCCGAGTGGTCTTCTCGCTGTCCAGATTCTCTGGTGCGGGTCCTAACCCACCCTTGGTCAGTGCTGGTCACCGACACATCTCCACTACTACTTCATTATGTAACTTTAGATAACTCATTTTTTAATAGTTGGTTTCCTCATTTATTTAGTCTTCATTTATTTTTTTGGTCTAAAATAATATCTCCCCCAGATTCCTTCATGTTTTTATTAGCATTCCTTGAAATTTAAAAATTAAGTTAAGATTGGTATACTGAAATTATAATGCAATATTTTTTTTAACCTGGAGTTTGCATCTGGAATGAATATTACATTTTTACAATAATTCTATTTGTGATTCAGTTAATCGAATTTAAATGACAAATTGTAAAACCAGATTTGAAAAATGATGAGCAGTTATTAGTTATAAACATTTTGTTTTAATTCCCTATTGTACTAACCACATGATAAAAATTTTCAACAGTCAGAGTTTTGATAGTCATTGAAATTTTTTATTATATGTATCTAAAGTGTACAAAACAATGTTTTGATATACATATATATAGTGGGGTGATTTCTACAGTCAAGTAAATTAACATGTTCATTTCCATCATCTCACATAGTTGTCTTTTTGGGGGGAATAAGACTACCTAAAATCTACTTTCTTAGTCAATTTTCAGTGTACACTACAACATTATTAACTATAATCTTCATGCTGTACATTAGTTCTCTAGGCTTAGCCATCCTATGTAACTGCAAATTTGTACCTTTTGACCTTTGTATTCCGAACCTCTCCTGCTCCATAATCATTTTTCTACTCTTTCTTTTCTTTTTAAATTTCACATACACATGAGATCATGTGACTTATTATTATTATTTTTTTACTGTCTGGCTTATCTTGTTTGGCATAATGTCCTTTAGCTTCATCCGTGTTGTTGCAAATGGCAGAATTTCCTTCTTTTTAAAGGCTGTATAGTACTCCATTGTATATGTATATCGCTTTTTAAAATTCATTCATCTGTTGACAGCACTTAAGTTGTTTCTTTATCTTGGCTATTGTAAATAAAACAATGAACACGGGTCCCTTAATTTCCTTTAGGTATACACCCAGAATAGGGATTTCTAGGTCATATAGTAGTTACATTTTTTTATTTATTTAGGAACCTCTATACTATTTTGCATCATGGCTACACAAATATGCATTACCACCAACAGTGTACAAGGGTTCCCTTTTCTCCATACCTTTGTCAACACTTATCTATTGTCTTTTTGACAGTAGTCATCCTAAGAGGTGTGAGGTAATCTCATTGTGGTTTTGATTTGCACTTTCTTGAGATAACTTATGAAATCTTTCTGGGTCTCAGCCTTTTCACATGATACATATTGCTGTAGTCATGAAGCTGTACAAAGAGTAAGATAGAAACCTTACCTCCTAGGAATGCACAATCTAAGAAAGAAGATAAAATTGCATTGATGGGCATTTTAGTCAGGTACTGCAGTATAAGAACACGAGCGAAATCACAAGTGGCATGTAAGACAAGCATGTAATTTTCACTCGCACATATGTTGGATTGAGTGGGATTTGACTGATATAGGTTAGACTGGGCTTGGTTTTAAGATGCATTCTGGATGCATATATGCTCATGCACCTCTCACCCTCCTTAAATCAATATCTATCCTCAAGGCATTCGCCTAGCAGAAAAACAGAAATGCAAGAATACAGGCCCAACTATGCAAGTATGCTTCAAGCCCCTTCTTATATCACATTCTCTAACAATCCTATTGGCCAAAGCAAGTCATATGTTCAAACCCAAAGCCAAGTACTTTTGTCCACATCAAAAAAGTGGTTATACAATATTACCACAGGGAAATGAATCACTGAAACTGATAATTCAACCTACATCATGTTTATTTGATATCAACTATGAGAATCAGGATCATTGTAAGAGGGATATAAGTAGAAATGTCAGAGTGGTTGGAAAAAAAGAAAAATTCACTTCTAACTGATTGAGAGTTCAAACGGAATATTGTAAAAACAGACAAAAAACCAACAAAAAAAGAAAGAGATTGGGTTAAATCTCTCAAGAAGGGGTAAGATTTAGATACTCAGGCATTTAAAAAGAAAAGGGAAATTAGGCAGAAAGAACAGTATCAGCAAAGGCATGAAACCAGGGACATGTACAGGAATAATGAGAAGTTTAACTTGAACAGGTTTATGAAAAAAAGTTATGGTTACTAAAAAAGGTTGGGACCAGAAAAGGTCCCAATTCATGTTTACAGACTCAATAAAGCCTGTGGCTTGGAGACACCAGAGGGCTTCTTTTAAACATTCAGAAGCAAATGACCATCAATAACTTTCACCAATGAGGAAACACTTGATTGATTACCTCTGCAGGCAAAATACAACAGAGCAACCAGTAAGGTGGCAGCCCCTTAAGAAGAGAGTAAATGTGATGTGTAGCCCTCAGCCAGGCTGGCGACAACATTAACCATCTGGGCCTGCAGCAGTGAGGGGTGCAGGCTAAACAGGCCTGGGAAAGAAAGAGTGATTAAGAAACCTATTTAATTTACTTGCCCAGGAGAGACTGGTGCCCTTCTCTGTTTAGACGGAGACATAATCAAAGAAGTTCAGCGACTTGGACAAAAGAAAGACAATGAGATTTAAAGCTCGATCATCAGGTTACGCTTCAGTTTTATCATTGATTGGGTGGTCCTGGACACATTTGTTCACCTCTTTTGACCTCAATGTCCTTGTTTACAAAGTAGGGGTTAACAGTACCTATGGCTATCATAATAAGCAAAGAGGACAATATGTGGTATAGAGTAACAAAGATATCTGTGGAAGAAGAACCATGGGTTAAGGAAAGGGGGTTGAGGGAATCAGTGCTCATAGCAGCTAAAGGATCAATGAAGTGAGTGCAGCAGGAAAGAGAAGAAAATTGAACCAAAGCTGGGTAGTTTGAGTAGTTTTTCTCATCATCTGCTCCAATTTTCTTCTTATGTGCTTTTCTGTACTTGACAGTTTGGTCGTCTAAAAACTACTTTCTCACTTGAGGGTACAGCTTGTTTTTGATATAAGATTCTCCCAACCAGATCCATGTGAGACTTGGATTCAGAACCAAAACGAGTGGAAAGAGGCAGAGGAAATAAGTCAAGTGATTATTTTGCTAGTGCCTGGACTTAATATAGCTCTAGAGGCCAACATTCTGATGGCAGCATCCTGATCCCCAAACTGCCCTTAAGGCGAATTTTTCATGGACCCAACATGAACAATGGTACTAGGTCCTTGATGCCTGGATTGTGGCTCACATGATGAGATTTGGGAAGCAGCAGTTAGAACACTGGTTTTCTGATTCCCTAATCGCCCTTGTGTTGCAGGGGTTCCCTTGGCAAGCCAGTTCTGAGGTGCCCTTCTAGAGAAATTCCCTACCCAGAACTTATTTCTCCAGCCCTTCTAATGATTTTATAAGCTCCTTATTTCCTGCCTCACATTCCCTTTCTAAAAACAATTTTAAACTGCATTAGTTTTTTGTTACCTATAATTGAGCCCTTGCGGGCCACTGAACTAGGGGCATCTCTGAAGGCACCAAAGGCTCTCATCTTGCTCATTTCTTCTCTGACCTCTTCAGGCTGTAACTTCCAACAGCTTCCTGGAAGTTTTGGGCCTCCTATTATTACCAAATGATTTTCCTGTGAGATGGCTAATTTTATGTGCCATTTTGACCGGGTCAAGAAATGCCCAGATAACTAGTAAAGCCACTATTTCTGGATGTGTCTGTGAGGGTGTTTATAGATAGATTGGCACATGAATTGTTGGGCTGAGTGAAAAGAACTGCTCTCCCCACTGTGGGTGAGCAGGCACTAATGCTCTAATTCACTGGGGGCCTGAATAGATCAAAAAGCTGAAGGTAGGTTGAATTCTCACTCTACCGGACTGCTTGAGCTGGGCCATCAATCTTCTGCTCTTGGTACTCCTGGTTCTCAGATCTTCAGACTCAGATTGGAATCTGTACCACTTCTTCTTCAGCTCTCAGGCCTTTGAACTACCCTGCTGGTTTTCTTGAGTCTTTTGCCTGCAGAGGGCAGATGGCGGAACTTTTTAGCCTCAATAATTGCAATACCTTGCATTACTATCTCTTTCTGTATCTATCTATCTATCTATCTATCTATCTATCTATCTATCTATCTACCTATCAATCATATCTATCTCTAATTTCCTATTTGTTCTATTTCTTTAGAGAACCCCAACTAATTGACTAATATACCTTGCCTCTTAGTAGCATATAATAATTAGTTATATAATATACAATAATTATATATATAATTATATGCATAGGGGTCATAGGTCTAAGGTGAGCCCAGGTAGTATGGGTGTGATTTGTGTACATTTACGTACTCACACATGTATTTTCTCAATAATTATATACAATTATTATATAATAATTAGTATTATCATATAACTGTTAGTATTATGAAAATAATTCTTGTGATTTCCAGTTTTAAAATAGTGGAGAGAGAGAATATTTCTTCTCTTTTCTCTTGGAGATCACCCTCAAAGCAACAAAGGCTATATGGAAAAAAAGGAAATCTTCCCCTCTCTGATGAAACCAGGAGACACCCCTAACCCTGAACCACAATATGTAGAGAAGAACTACCAAGTGTAGCAAAGATCACTTAAGTTGATGAAAGTGCAGGGAAAGGGTGCTCACAGTCACAGATATCAGAAGAATATGGCCAAACTCCCGAGGGCAAACTCAGTAGGCTTCTATTTGGAGCAATGGAAACAGGTGCATGGTTGATGTCTGGAGCTTCTGTGGCCCAGTTTGTCCTGAAGGAGAAGCAGAGAAGACAGGACTGAATGAAAAATTCACACAGACAAGTCATAAATCCAGGTAGCAGTCTGCAGGTGAGGCGAGACAGACTAACCATAACCCAGTGATTTTTTTGTTTGTTTTTTTGGATGTGAAAAACTTGTAAAGATAGACACCCGCAGATGAGGTCAAGAGAGAATGAGAGGTGAAGAACAGCATCATGAGTTTTGCTGTAAAAGGAGCAGCTGTAGGGACGTAAGCATGTGAGTGTGTTAGTATACTGATGGTAATTATCTAGAGAGATACTGTCATTGTAGGAGAAAGGGGAGACAGATGTGAAAGCAATTTTATTGTGGAGGTGAGACAGGGTAGAAACAATTGCCTGGGATAAGGATTTGACTTCTGATAGGAGCATGGGCTTTTCATCCTTAGCCACAGAAGGGAACACAGTATAAGGGAGTAAATCTGAGTGTTTCATGTATGTGATGGATGGAGTACATTGGGGTTCTTTTTTATTGCTTCTATTTTTTCCAATAAACTGAAAACTGTTATGAGCTAAGAGTGAGGTGAAGAAAGAGTTGTGGAAGATTTGAGGAGAAAAAAGGAGAACAAAATGCAACATTATTGTCTAGGAAGATTGAAAGAATGAAAAAGCTAAGGAATACTATGACTTTTGAGTGCTTCTAAAGGGCTGATGTAAAATTAAGGGGGTCATAGGTCTAGAGTGAGCCCAAGTAGCATGGATGTGTGCATGTGTGTGCAGGTGTGTGCATGTGTGTGCGTGTGCACACTCACACATGCATCTTTTCAGTATGTTCACTCGTCTGGGCAAAAATAGAATTGTATTTAACCAAGGTATTTTTTCCCCTCCAGTCCAATACAATGAAGGTAGGAAAAAGCAAGGAACTTAAGGATGTGTATAAAAGAGCACAAAATCTGAGATGGGTAAGACAGGAGGAAAGGATGTAAAGTGAGAGACAGTAAAACGGTGGTTGAATCAGTCTATTGAAGATTCCCCTGGATTAAATAATTATTGGTGTTGAGATAATACAAAGAATAAGCTGGAAAGTTCAAAGGAAGTAAGACTAAAAATGTCTGAAACTGAGTTCAAGAGGAGAGGGTGGGTGCAGTTAATAGCAATGATAAGATCTATGTGTTTATGAGAGTGTGATTATAAGAATGAGGGACTAGGGTGGAGCATGAAATTATTGAACTAGAAGAGACAATGGAATTTAGAGACCATAGTATTGGGAGGATAATACACACGAATATGGGGATCATTTAGAAAAGTACGGGAGGGAGTTGCCATGACCCAAGTACTAAAATCTTTGAGAAATAAAGGGGATTGGCCCAGGTTCTACAGATAACTACAGTGAGGAGAGATTGTGAGTGGCATAATCTGATGGCGTAAGCTTCAAAGTTAAGGAGAAAGGAGTGTAAACATCTTGAAAAAAGCAATAATAAAGAAGACTCACAAACATCATACTTCCTGGTGCAACGGCACAAGGGGAAATGGGGAAGATCAACCACCTTTGAAAGGTTGTAGGAGATAAATTGTCCTCAGGTAGGACCAGGCTTCACTTTAAGGTGGAAGATGAAGTGACAATTTAGAGATGTTGAGAACATGAGATTTTGCTGATAATGGAATATGAATCCCAGAGAACAGAGAAGAAAAATATCCAAAAATGAATAAAGATAGGTGAGTACTTAGATTAAAGAACAAATTTTGGCCAGATGCTGTGGCCCATGCTTGTAATCCCAGTACTTTGGGAGGCTGAGGTGGGAATTTTGCTTGAGGCCAAGAGTTCAAGACCAGCCTGAGCAACAAAGTGAGATTCTGCCTCTACAATTTTTTTTTAAAGTAGCCGATATGGTGCTGTGTGTCTATATTCCCAGCTACTCAGGAGGCTGAGGTGGGAGGATCACCTGGGTTCAGAAGTTCAAGGCTACAGTGAGCTACGATTGTGCCCTACACTCCAGCCTAGACGGCAGAGTAAGACCCTGTCTCAAAAAAAAAAAAAAGACCATGCTTTGCCATGTGGAATTGAGAGTCCGAATAATAAGTGATAATATGCAGAGTACCTTAGAACTCTGGTGGTGTCGGACATAAAAAATATAGGCATCATGCCAATTTCTGAGGCATTTTGTGGTGATGAGGTTGGGAGTATCTTCTTTGTATGTGTATGTGTATGGATGATTGAAAGGTTGATCTTTTTGAGATCAAACAAAGTTCTATGGTTTTATCATACTATCATAAAGTGTTACTGTCAAGTAACTTTTAAAAAAACATTTTATCACTACTTAAAAAAAAATACCTCAGTGAAACAGTCACCTTTATAAAATGAGATCCTAACCTGGATACACAACAGGTCACAGGAAATAAGGTAACATACATACAAGTTTGTTTTTTTTTTTGAGTTGGAGTCTCACTCCGTCACCCAGACTGAAGTGCAGTGGCCGCTCCCGGCCACCGCAGCCTCAACCTGCTGGGCTCCAGCGATCCTTCTGCCTCAGCCTTCCAAGGAGCCAGAACTACAGGTGCGCGCTACCACGCCTGGCTGATTTTTGATTTATTGTAGAGATGAAGTCTCGCCAAGTTGCCCAGGTGGATCTCGAACCCGCAGGCTCAGGCAATCCACTCACCAAGGTGCGGGATTACAGGCTGAACCACCAAGCCCGGCACATACAAGTTTTAATATGTGCTGCAGAACTCACGAAAAGAAGAGCAGGCTAAAAATGAGCAAAAATAGAATAATAGAAATAATAATAGAAATAATAATATTCCATTGGAAGAGGCACATAACTAAAGACTAGGCATGGCTAGAAACAGTAAGTCACATGGAGGAGAGGATTAAGAATAGTGATTTAAATAAAGTGGCCAAAGACAGAGGGTTAAAATGAATTAGAAATAAAATGATAACAATGGAAGATGGATAAAAGAGATACAACATACACATAATGGATGTTTCTACTTTGCTTTTGAAGTTTTTAACATGGTGATAAAATATATCTTTTAAAGTGATATAATTTAAAAATATAGTTCATTAAAAGCTTCCATAAAATTAAATATATATATATTAATTCTCTATATAACTATATTTAGAAAGTTATAAGAAATAATTAGTAAAGTATTTACTAAATATATAAATGTTTATATATATTTATAAATACATATATAAAGGAACGTTATATAGATATGAACAGACGTACCATGGAGGCATTGGCCTAGAATGGTAAACCCTGAAGCATATTACTTAGGTTTACTGGATTTTACAGGCAAGAATCAATACTTTATGCAACCAAGGAAAGGATCAAGTTACTTAAAAGGTCTCAGCCTTTTCCATGGGAGTTTTCAAAGCTAGAAAGCAGTAGAGCAATACTTATAAAATCTGTACCAAAAAATGTGATAAAAGATTTTTTCTTCTTACATAGCTGAACTGTAGCTTGTGTCCACAGGCAGAAGACTGATTACTAAGCATGCAATAACTCAGAGAATGTATTTTCCGAGAAACCACTAGAGGATGAACTTCAAGATGAAAGTTGGAAGTATGAAAATAGGACTCATGGTGAGTGTGAAATTCCTCGAGCTGTGGAACCAAGACTAAAATAAACTTGAGGATTATGACTGCAGAACAAAGCCTTAGACACTTTCCCAATGCAAAAATGATTTAATTAAGAAAAGGGGGAAGGAGAAGAGGGAAAAAGCAGAGAAAGACGTTGCTCCTAATCTTTCATGGTAAGAGGTCAAAAGATAGCATGGAAAGCTGATAAACCATGCCACAGAGGTGATGTTCGAACATAATAATCAACTAAAATTGGGTCATAAAGAAAAGGAAGAGGATGTGGGAGAAAGGGAAAAGATGCTTATTCTGTCATAGTTAATATAATTGGGAGTTGGTTGACTCAGGCGAAAGGATGGGGGGTGTCAAAGGTAATAATTATAAAGACAACCACTAGAACAACAATAGCAAAGCTGTCAAACTTTCCATAATATCTGCAGAAAAAACATAACCATCTAAATAGAAAAAAAAAGGAAATCAGATGTTTTAATGAGAGATTTAAGAAGCTTCAGTGATAAAAAAGCAAAGAATAATATTATACATGGTTGTTTGGGAATGGGAAATGCTTTTCTCATTCTTAACATTTCCTTCCATGTGCAGGGGACTCATTGAAATCTACCACTTCTGGCCTTTCTCTGCCTCTTTAGGCACTTTGCCCTAAAGGAGGTGAGGCGATTTATCTATCTGGAAGGTTTAGGAGAGACGAACTTACCATGCTCAACTCAGCTCTTCTGTTTCTCCTTGAGAGTGAGCACCCTCGGGTAAATGAATTCTAAGCCCTCCTCCAGGCCGTGAGCCTCATATCTGCACAGGCTGGAGACCTCTCCCAGCAGGGATGCTTGTGTCTGAGAAGGTAAGCCTCTTAAATTCTGGAGTTCAGTATTAGAGAGCTCACTTGCTTATGACTAGAACTCGTGTATTCCAACCTAGTCTTTATTAATAATAAAAGTGATATTTTGGCCTGATATTTTTGCTTCTCAAGTTATTTGCTATACAGGTATGAGAAAGAGAGATCATTTGTGGGACCCTGTTATAAACACCAAACAGTGATGAGTTGGGTTTTCTGAGGGGCCCAGTTCAGTGAGTGGATATTTGTACAGCCTTAGAACAGAGTCTGACACATAGTATGCACATCGTAAGTGCTGTTAAGTGACTAAGTGGCTGAATTTTGGAATTTCAGGAAAAAATGGCAGCTAATCAGTCTCTGATGTGGCTGAAAGTAAAAGAATGGAAATGCAGGAACTGTAGAGTAGCCATCTTTCATCTTGTGCAACAGGGCAGAGAGACAGCTGTTCTGCTGAGGGAAGGGAATGACCCAGATAACAAAGAGTTCAGTAGAGATGAATGAGTCACTGGGGACACAGGGGCAACTGAGCTGTGGTCATCATGTTTCCTGTGGGGTTCCCAATTTCTGGTTAGAGATCCTTGTGGGGCTCTGCGTGGCTCTGCTCCCTTGAGTGCTGTGAGACACACTCCTAATAAATGTACGTGTACGTTCCTGATAAATCTCTCCTCCACCCTCTTAAAATGTTTCCTCCTTCAGCTCACTTAAAGCGGATTGTTTTTACATTCCGTCAAAAGACTCTTAACAAAGACTTGAGATGGTGAAGTCCAGAGCAACTGGAGGATGCTTTCTAAGTTTACAAATTTTTGAGAATTTTGAGTCTGGGCAAACAGCCAGAATGCTCTGTAGGTAAAGCAAGGGCACTTTCATGGCAAGGAAATAACCGTGGGGTTTTCCTCGGCTGACATAGTGGGTGAGTCTGAAGCCAAACTATCACGGGGGCCATCAGACTTGGAGAGAAGTCACAGGGAGATAGGAATACTTTAAAAAAAAAATGCAAAGGCTAATATAAAGCAGTTAAAATCCCAAACTTCCCACCTCATGAATCATCAGCAAAGTGTAGAGCTCCTGAATGCTAACCAGTTGGATACTACATTAATTCTACTCTGTAATTCTCTAAATTCTACCAGTTTCACAGATGGAGTCCAAAAACAAAATTACAGTCTGCTCCATTCTGATTCAAGTTCTCATTTGCCTGTGCCCTGCTTTCCCAAGAGCTCAGTGACTGATTGCAGACCCTTGATTTCTGTGAGCTTAGACTAATAGGTACGGCACGCACACACTCTGGGCTCGAGGTAACCAGGAAGCCAGCAACTGGATGGGAGGAACATTTACTGCACGAGCTGGGACTGAGATGAGCTTCCACATCAGGGGGTTAAATAATTCCAGTTAATAAACAGATCCAAACTTGCGATGAATAAACTGAGGTTGTATCCCCAGCATCCACACCAGGGTCTGGCACACAGCAGAGGTGCAACAAATAATTGTTGAATACTGAATGAAGTCTGTTGAATCTTTCTTTATTTTTTTCTCTTTATTGTATTATTGAGATGTGGGGTACAAATCAGGGTTAGGTACATGAGTAGTCCTCATGCAGGTGAAATTTGGGCCTCCAACTGGTCCTCACTTCTCCTGGTTTAGGATCAGGTATGCTTTGTGATGCTAATCCACCCCCACCCGCCGGCAGTATTCCGTGACAACCGATAACTCCCTTGTAGCATTGTGATAAATGTTCAGGATCCACTTGTGAGTGAGAACACGTGGTATTCAGTTCTTTGTTTCTGTGGTAGATCACAAAGTATGACAGGCTCTAAACTCATCCAGTTTGTTGTGAAGTTCATAATTTTGTCCTTTTTTGTGGCTGTGTAATGCTCCATCATGTATATGTACCACATTTTCTTTATCCAGTCCACTTTTGATGGGCAACGTGATTGGTTCCATGTTTTTGCTACTGTAAAAGTGCGGTTATAAACATGCATGTTAGTGCGGTTATAAACATGCATGTGCAGGTATCTTTTTTGTAGAATGATTTAAATTTCTCCAGGTATATTCCCAGAATGGAGATTGCTAGGTCACATGGAAGGTCAATTTCTAATTTTTGAAAAAATTACCACACTGTTTTCCATAGAGTTTGAACTAATTTGCATTCCCACCAACAGTGTAGAAGTATTCCCTTTTCTCCACACCCTCGCCAACATCTGTTGTTTTTTGATTTATTAATGATGGCCATGCTTATTGGAGTTATGGGATATCTCACTGTGGTTTTGATTTGCATTTCTCTGACGATTAGTGAGACTGAACATTTTTTCACGTGATTGTTGGCTGCTCATGTGTCTTCTTTTGAGAAGTGTCTATTCATGTCATTTGCCCACTTTTTAATATGGTTGTTCTCATATCGTGTTTCTTTCTTTGTTAGCACTTAGTGGAATAATGTTTTTGTTTACTGAATTATTTATGTGATCAGTGCCCATCTTTCCAACTAAAGATGCTACAAGGATACAGGGGTAATGTCAAGTTCATTTCCCCTGCTATAACAAAATACCTAGACCGGGTAGCTCACGAACAATAGAAATTTTTTTCTCACAGTTCTAGAGGCTGGGAAGTCAAGATCAAGGACCAGCATGTTTTGGTGTCTGGTGAGGGCTTGTTCTCTGCTTCCAAGATGGCTCTCTGTGCCCTCTGTAGGAGACACACACTCTGTCCTCGTGTGGTGAAAGTGGGGAAGAGCAAAAAGGCCTAGCTAGTTATCTCTAGACCTTTCATAAGGTTACTAATGACATCTATGAAGGCAAAGCTCTCATAGCCTAATCATTTCCTAAAGGCCTCAACTCTTAGTACTGTTGCACTGGGGTTTAGGCTTCAACACAAATTTTGGAGAGGACACAATTGTTCAAACCAAAGCAGATGATATTTGCATTTGCTCACGATTTTCCCCCAAGTGCCTAACACAGTGTTTGTATATTGTCTAATTTTAATAACTATTTGGTGAATGAATAAATATTGTCTTGATTTGCACAGTGTATACTTAGTAACTACTGGGCTCAGAAGGCTGTGTTCAGTTTGGATGGAGGTCAATGTCCCTGCCTATGGCCATTTGAATGATGTCTTGGCAAGGCCATGGGTTTTCTCTCTTCTCTCTTGCCCAGATGCTAAGGGATTGGCACCTTAGCATTTGGCCTATTCTTTCTCTTCAGCTTTGAATGAAAGGGTTGATCTTTATCAAATCAGAATCTGCCAAAACTAAAAGAAGCAATCACAGCCGTCTGCCACTTCGACAAGAGAAGATTTATTATATAGGACTGAAGGGATGTGTTACAGCAGGGACACTGCACAAGTTGTCTGCAGGTGATGCCATCTGGGGTGCTCTCTTGGCTCTGTGGACCTTCTCTTTTGCTGTGCTTCTGTATGGCCACCTGAGTCTGCCCTTAAGACTCTGCACTGAAGCTGGAGAAAGGAATGAAAGGCTGAAAATCTATTGCTCACGAAACCTGCAGCACCCAGATCTAGCAAGGGGGGATGTTTATTCGGAGGCTCGGGTGAAGCTTTGGCTATATTAGAACAGGCTTCTCTGCCTTCTTGTCCACCCATTTTCATGCCCTCGTTCTTCACCTCCAATTAAGAGGGAGGACCTCTTAGCATACGAAGACATTGAATGTATGTTCCAAAAGGTGATCAGCAACAGCAGGCCAGAAACTTTCTGCCTTAATGGGGCTTGCTCTGAATTTTGCTGGGACTTGATGATGCAGATCGAAGGGTGAAGGCACCTTTCTGGCTTCAACACAGAGGACCACATCAGAACGAAATGGGCACCCCTGGAGAAAGTGGTAGAAAATTTAGGAGGGAGATTAAGACATTATGAACTTTCAGATGGCCATGTAGACAAGAATTGACACTGATCAGAAGGTAATTTGCATTCATCAGAACTTCATTTTCAGGTAGCAAAAATTTAATTCCAAAATGTATAGGAAAGAAAGAAAAGAAGATTTTACTGACACAGATTACTGAGAAGTCCCTGTGGTAAGGATGCATTCAGAAATGGCTGGATCCAGGTTCTTGGGAAATATTTCCAGGAATCAGTCTTTATCCCTTGCCTCTGCTTTCTTCTGTAAAGGCTTCATTTTCAGGAAGGTTTTCTCCAAAAGATGGACAACAAGGACATTGGCAGTTTGAGGCTAACATTATAGAGTTGCCAGATTTAGTAAATAAAAATACAACAGGCCTAGTTAAATTGAATTTCAGAAAAACAAAAAATACCTTTTTTAGTATATGTATGTTCCAAGTAGTGTTCGTGTATGTTCCAAATAACACATGGGACATATTTAAACTAAAAAGTATTAGGCATTCTGCCTACAACCTTGTCCTTATGGCTAATAATTTCAGGAGAAAAAAATATGGCTCCCTCTCTCACATTCTGTTCTTCAAATGATTTTGCTAGGTCAGCTTAGGTCATGCACTCATCCCTGTGGCTGGTGAGTTGAGTCCATGTAATTAAAGACCACAGTGGGGGCAGGCAGTTCAGTTAGTCAGTAAATCTTGTTCAACACTACTTTGTGCCAGGCCCCATTCTAGGTGCTGGAGATTCAGCTGTGAACAAGACAGCGGGGGGCCTGGCTATAAGCAGCTTTCTCCATAATTGTGGGAGGGGTGGGCAGGTGATGAGCACGTACACTTATAAATAAATAGGATAGCACCATGCACCAATGAGCACTATAAAGAAGATTAAATAGGGTACATAGGAAACACCTGGGACTGTCGGGTATAGATTTAATTATGTGTCCCCCAGAAAGGTATGTTGAAGTTCTAATTCCTGGTACATATAAATGGAAATTTATTTGGAAACAGGGTCTTTGCAAACGTAATCAAGTGTAGGCGAGGTCATCATATTATATTAAGGTGTGCCCTAATACAATGAGTGGTTTCTTTACCAGGAATATTTATACAGACACAGAGAGGACAAAGCCAAGAAGACACATACAGAGAAGGCCATGTGGTGATAGGGGCAGAGATCAGAGTGAGGCATCTACAAGTCAAGGAATGCCAAGGATTGCTGGCAACCATCAGAAGCAAAAACGAGGGACCGGGAACAGATTTTCCTTTAGAGCCTTCAGAGAGATATAGTCCTGCTGACGCTTTGGTTTTGGATTTCTGGCCTGCAGAACTGTGAGACAATACATTTTTTTGTTGTTGTTTTAAGCCATTCTGTTTGTGGTCATTTATTTGAGCAGCCCCAGGAAACTAATACAGGAACAGAAGGATGGACTGGGTGGTTAGGAAGGACCTCTCTGCGGAAGCAGCATTTGAGTGGAGACCTTAGAAGATGAGGAGGGTGCAGCCATGGGAACATCTGGGGAATGAATATTTGAGGGAGAAGGAACAGCAAGTGCAGAACCCTGGGAATAGACATGATGACATTGTGGCCCTTGTGGCAGAGGGGCAGAGGAAGAGGAATGGCAGAGGGGAGGGGTGTCCTCAGCAGGGAAGAGGCAGATTCTTTTTTTTTTTAATTTATTTTTTATTTTAAAGATTGGGGTACAATTCAGGGTTAGGTATACAAATGGTCATTGTACAGATAAAGTTTGGGCCTCACTTTGGAAGGCAGATTCTTTTTTTTTTTTCAAACTGATGGTACTTTTAATAACAGAGTATATAAAAATAAATTGATACAATCATTATCTCATATATTAAATTACATGCTATAAAGAAGGTAGCTTACATAGGTACAAAACAGTGCACATTTGTTAGTGTATTGTGCCTCGGAAAAATATATTTTAGAAATCTTTAAAGGGAGAAAAATTATAGACTATCAACTACCCTGGATTATCTACATTTTTTATTCTTTTAAGAAGGGCAAAATAAATATTTACTTATGTCTAAGAACAATTTGATATTGGCAGGTTTCCTGAGACTGTAATGCAGATTTGTTTTCTCTGTTAAGTTGTAGATTCTATGGAAGATAGACTGTATAGTTGCTCCAAAGTATTGTGGAATATGTACCATATGTTTTCTGAGGCTGCTTATCTTGGTTCTTGAGGGCAGGCTGACCTTTAAAAAAGTCTCCTGTGCAGCAAAAGTTGGACTTGTATTCTACGTCTGCCGTTTCCTCATAACGCGATCTTGTTTCTTAACTTCTTGGCATGCAGGTTTGAATGTCTTCAAATACAAAACATCGGCCCACGGAAACGCTTTTGAATCCATCATGTGCTAGCTCTCAGGCCTTTGTCTGGGATTTCTGTGACCTTGGATTTTCTGTGAAATTTGATTCTCAACCTAAACCCAGGTGGATTTTCACTGCCCTATGCAATCATTTGCAATCTGTCTTAGCCATACCTTCTAAAATGCTTTTGCCGTACAAACTGGTGCTCAAGTTCTCATGGCCTGTAGCAAAGTCCTTGTCCATTCCTGATTTTGCTTTTACTGCCCCCTTCTGGGTGCTTGATGGCATGTGGCTCTGAGCCTGGCTCCATGAATGTGACAGTGCTGTAGTAATTTGGGGCTGTAGTAAGTTGACCCTGAGGGGTGACCAAACTGGCACCGAGGCAACCACTGTTCTCTTAGTACTAAATAGCACACGATTGCACTGAATCTAGGGTTAGGGCAGGTTTTGGTTTGTGGCCCGTGAGGAACTGGGCTGCACAACAGGAGGTGAGTGGCGGGAGAGCCAGCGAAACTTAATCTGTATTTACAACTGCTCCCCATTGCTTGCATTGCCGCCTGACCGCTTCTTGTCAGATCAGCAGTGGCATTAGAGTCTCATAGGAAGTGGCATTAGAGTCTCATAGGAGCACGAACCCTATTGGAAACTGAGCATGTGAGGAATCTAGGTTGAGCGATCCGTATGAGAATCTAATGCCTGATGCTTTGAGGTGGAGCTGAGGCAGTGATAGGAGAGGCAGCAAATACAGATTAACATGCGGAGTGAGGTTTGACTGCACGAGACTATAAGAAATCAATTGCTTGCAGACTCACATCAAAACCCTTTCAGTGAGTGGCAAGTGAGTTGATGTACTTCAATTGTACGGCTGCATCTGGTGGCAGACTTTAAATCAGAATCCAACACTTATTTTAGTCCACACGTGGCCCGCCCATTATTTTATTTACTATTTCTGTCCACACATCTTTTAAATAGTGAGTTGTATAATTATTTCATTATATGTTACAATGTAATAATAATAGAAATAAAGTGCACAATAAATGTTATGTGCGTGAATCATCTCAAACCATACCCCCTGCTCCAGTTCGTGGAAAATTTGTCTTCAACAAAATCAGTCCCAGATGTCAAAAAGGTTGTAGACTGCTGGGTTAGGGGATTCAGAGTATGGTGTGAAATACCACTGACTTGGATACATAAAGTTGATCACATGATCCCATTCTTATAATATTACAACGTAGCCAGTTGGCCCAGATTCATGGAACAATTGTCCTCAGTGTTGAATAAGAATAACTTTTTCTTCAACTTGTGCAAGCATCAGAATCACGTGGAGGGCATGTGATAGCACAGATTGCTGTTGCTTACTCTCAGAATTACAATTCAGGAGGTCTAGGATGTGGCTTGAGGATTTTCCTCCATAACAAATTCCCTGGAGATGCTAACACTGCTGATCTGGAGACCATACTTTCAGAACCACTGCCCTGAACTAGCATCGAAAGATGATGAGTATCAGAAAACCATCAAACAATGGAGGGTGAAATTAGGTTGGGAGTGGAAGTCTCCTGGAAAATAGTTCCTTCTTTGTCAGAAAGCAAGTCCTGACTCTGAAATTTGTGGACCCAAGTCCTCCAGAAGCTTATAATTTAGAAGACAGAATGGAAAGAAGAATTAAGAAAGACTATATAGGTGAGAGAGCATGGACCAAAGAAATGTAGGTGAGAAAGATGGGGAAAGACATTTCAAATGCTGAGAGCAGAGTGGGTGAAGTTGTGGAGGCAAAGAAGCATGAGGGACCATTGATAGGTCCTTCATTTGGGTCAGAACAGCAGGTTCACACATTTGAACCACAAGCCACAGTAAGACAAACATTCTACATTGTGTGCTCAGTTATTGTCCTCAATACTTTTCTTTTTTTGAGTTGGAGTCTCACGCCAATGCCCAGGTTAGAGTGCAGTGGCACACTCATGGCACCCCAGCATCAACCTGCTGAGCTCAGGCCATCCTTCTGCCTCAGCCTTCCAAGTAGCTGGAACTACAGGTGTGCACTACCACACCTGGCAAATTTTTGGATTTATCATAGAGATGAGGTCTTGCCAAGTTGCCCAGGCTGTTCTCGCACCCATGGGTTCAGGCAATCTTCTCACTTTAGCCTCCCAAAGTGCTGGAATTATGACTTGAGCCACCATGCCCAGTCAATACTTTTCTATTATACTTGTGTGTGTATATATTTTATATTTATCTGCAGCAGACCTTCATGAAACATTTACCCTTATGCGTTCAGCATGCCCTGGATTTTCTTTTCTAGTTCATACAGTTCTATGCAATATAAAATATAGTTTTATTCCTTAGCTACAAAGAGGTGGTATAGCAGAGTGGTTAGGAGCATGGCCTCTGATACGAGGCTATCTGGGTTCAAGCCTGAATTAACCACCTTGAACAACTTATTTAACCGGCTGTACTCATCTGTAAGGTGGAGATGGCAACATTGCTTACTTCCTAGGGACAGTGTGAGAAGTATGTGGGTCTGTGTAAAGTATTTAGAACAGAACTTGCTGTATAATAAAAGCCATGCAAGTGTTTGCTTTTTTGCAATAAGTTTCATTAAAGCATGCTGGTTACCAGGCACTGAGTTGATTTCTGGACCTCCTTGATGGGTTGCCACGTGCAGCTTGAAGAAATAGCACAGAGGTGTGTGAGTGGGGGTAGAGCTGATGGGTACACATGGTGTTTTGGATCCATAATAGGGAGGCTCTGGAATACCAGAAGAGGGACTCTGGACTTTGATCACTGGGCAGCTGGGAGCCACGCAAGCTTTTGTTTGGGCATAGTGGTGCGATCAAAGCTGCTTGAGGATCATTAATTTGGCTCCTCTGAAAAAGCTACATAGCGGTGAAGACATTGGGAAGTGAAGTAGAGACAGACTGTGGTCTAGGCGAGAAGTGATGCAGACATGCATGAGGGTAGAGCAACGAGAACAGCGAGAAGAAAAGAATGTGAGCACCAGAGGCCACGCTGAGAGCATCCACCACCAAAGCTAAATGGTTCCTTGGATTGGCAAGAGAACCATGTCTCCCTTGTCATCTCAACTGAGAGAAACTCTAGTGGCAGGCGGGTTAGCCTCCTCTGAAGATGTAAATGGAAAGGGAAAGAAGTCTAAAGAAATGTAAAAAGTTAGCCGGGCTCAGTGGCTCAGCCTGTAATCCCGTGCCTTGGGAGGCTGAGGTGAGTGGATTGACTGAGCCCACGGGTTTGAGACCCGCCTGGGCAACTTGGCGAGACCTCATCTCTACAATAAATCAAAAATTAGCCGGGTGTGGAGGCGCGCACCTGTAGTTCCAGCTACTTGGAAGGCTGAGGCGGAAGGCTCGCTGGAGCCCAGCAGGTCGAGGCTGCGGTGACCAGGAGTGGCCACTGCACTCCAGTCTGGGCGACAGAGTGAGACTCCAACTCAAAAAAAAAAAAATCTAAAAAGTTACTTTTAGCCCTTCCAGAGGTCTAATCTTGGGCCCACTCCTCAACAGGCCCCTGGAACTGGCAGCAGTTATTCAAATGAGATAATAATTCCCCAAAGGTCCGGGAAAGTAACTAAAGTCTCTCTGGATGCTGAAGAATAATCCTCAGAGATTAAAGCAGCATCTGTGACCAAATCTTCACAAAAGATCTGCAGCCTGAATTCAAGTTGCTAATTAGATCTTTGTTTATGATGTTAGATTCTTTCAGTGGCTTAGTGGGAGGTAGGGAACGTGAGTGGGGAGGAGGATTGATGCATATGGGAGCTGGTAATTAATCTTCTCCAGGGCTTCATCACATCCTGACAATTTAATGTTGATATGAGTTCCAGTTGGTCTTTTCAGGAGCCTGTATTGTGGCAGGATAGAGCAAGCCTTGAATTTAGGCCAAGCAAACATGATGCATTTGCCCAAGTCCACTGTGCTCTGTGTATTCTGGAGTGGTTTTATCAGATGCCTGTGAAACCTTTAAAGTGGCTACAGCGTGGTCCAGAGGACATGATGCTGGACTCTCAGAGAGTTCTGCTCTGCAACAACTCCTATGTCACCTCCTTGAGGTCTTCTTATTTGGTCGCTTTTTGGTATGGGCTTGCTCTTCACCATGTATAGCAGTGAAAACAGCAAAGATTGAATGCTTTACTGTAGACCTGGTTCTGTTCCAATTTCTTTATTACACCATCAATGGCTCACAACAATCCTGTGAACTATATCCCATTGTCCCATTCCATTTGAAGGATTAGGAAACTGAGGCACATATGATCAATGGATTTTCCCAAGGCATAGAGTACTTGCTTGGTGGATCTGGAATTCAGACCCAGGCAGTCTTAATCTAGAACCCACAATTTCACCTCCCTGGAGTTCTCATTCAGAACACAGGAACTCGTTCTATTCCAACTCTTCTCAGCTGGGCTTTGACATCTCATTTTTCCTGTCCAGGTCTCCTGTCTTCCAAGGTCCTCTACTACTTGGAAAGAATTTTAGCACATAGGCTGATGACTCTGCACCTGGAGATGACAGCATCACCCAGGACATAACTCCAGGTCCAATTCGATGGAGACTTATCTTCCTCTGTTGAGAGTCAGGAGACAAGGAAAATCTTTGAACCTGACTATACCATGATGAGTCCCAGAGGACTGAGATTGGACATAAGTAGAAAGCATTCATGGGTACTATTTTAGAATTGAGAAGACAAGTAGAACTTATATGACTATATTCCAGACAGGAGACATAAGATACTCCAAGAAATCCTCAAGACAACCCTCCAGACTTAGAAAATCACTTTCATTTATTCATCTATTCACATATTTATTTAGCATTTAGCACTTACTGTGTGCTAAAGACTGCGTGAGGCACTATGGAAATGTTGAAAATAATACATAATTCCTGTCCTAATGGTGCTTATAAAGGGGAGATGGATGCTGTAAAAAAAGAATATATATAAAATAAAATCACAAATTGCATCATGGGCAATGGAGCATCACTTCCCATGGAATAACAATATCTTTTTTTTGTGGACTTGTAAGAAAGGAGATAGTTTATATCAGTGTGTTTTCCGTTAACTTCACTATTTTTTTTTCTAATTTTAAAGATGTGGGGTACAATTCAGGGTTAGGTATACAAATGTTCATTATGAAGGTATCCTTGTTGATGAGATGTGCCCCCCTCTTCCCTGGCCATTTCCCACTATTGCCAATCTTTTTCTTATAGTATTACGATAATTGTTCAAGGTCCACTTATGAATGAGAACATGTAACGCTCAGTTCTTTGTTTCTGTGATGAATCACTCAGTACTATAGCCTCTAAGTCCATCCAAGTTGCTGTGAAGTTCATAATTTTGTCCTTCTTTATGACTGTGTAATATTCAATCGTGTACATGTGCCACATTAAAAAAAAATCCAGTCCTCTTTTGATGGGCAGCACACTTGCTTCCGTTTTTGCTATTGTGAATAATGCTGCAATAAACATGCGTGTGCAGGTCGCTAGTGTTTTTGTTATCAATTTTGGGTAAAGGTGTTTGCAAAATGTTTACTTGGTGGATGAGAGGATAAGTTTCTAGAAGGAGCCCCAGGAGTTCTTGATCCCAAACTCAAACCAGGTATGGCCAATTACTTGGTAGATAACTTTGAAATAAGAACCTTCCAGGGGCCTGGCTCCTTGGTCACTCTGGAACATTTTGTATGTGGCAGACAAGAGCTGAGTAAACAAAGATGGACAAAACCAGAACAAGGTTTCTTCTGGCAGTTTGATGTGTATTACATGTCTCTCTCTCTTTTTTTTTCACTTAAAACCTGTGACATGGGCATATTTTCCTCATTGAGGCATTTGGAATTTAGAGATGTGGATACATTTCCCAAAGCTGTCCAACTGGCAAATAGTAGAACCAAAATCTTAAAAAAAAATCTAGATTTTCCTAACTGGACAGTCAAACGCTTATATTATGACTTTCTTCAGTTGAAAAGAAAATATGGATGAAGAGCATGGAACTAAATTATGCAGAATTTTGAGTGTGGAGAACACTATTTAGGAGCAAGATCGTTTCACACCATGAATGTTAGGAGCTGTCATCTTTGTTCTGTTTTTTGCTTGACAGTGTCTGTCCTATTATATAAACTTCATATGAATAACATCATACTGCAGTGTATTGCATTGCAGCTCTTTCTACTCCATTTCTTTGCACACTGTTCCATCTCTTCCCATTCTATCTCACTGATTTCATCCCACCCCATTCATCTCATCCTATCACATCCCATTTCATCCCACCCCACATCACTCCACTCCTTTCTGTTCCTTTCCATTTCATCCCACACCATCTCCTCTTATCTAGAAATTCCATTCTTTCCTATCCCACTTCTTCCCATCCCATCCGATTCTTCTTCTTTTTATGTTGCTCCATTCTATGCATTCAATCTTATCTATTCTAAACAACATGACTAAATTATAAATCAGCATGGTGAATGAGAAGGTCGTAGGACAGAGAGACAGAAAATGAGTGTTCTAGTCCTATGGTAACGTTTAATTATGTCAAACCTTGAGCCACTCACTTACACTTTCTATATTCTTCAGATATGCATTTGAAAAGTGAGAGATTTTTTACTAGCATGTGTTTTCAACCCTCACTGTATATTAGAATCACTTGGAGAACTTTAAGAAATACATAGCCTGTCCTCACCCCACCCTCATATCACCAGCCCAAGTATATTTAGATTTAGAAACTGAAATCTTCAAAAAGCTTTCCAAGATGATCCAATCTAGAGCCAAGGTTGAAAACCACTCAGATGACCACTCTGTTTCACTACCTATCTGTTGAATAAATATTTACTATGCACTAACTACATAACCGGCATTGTGCTAGGATTTGGGAGGATTCAAAACTGAATTTGCAAAGATCTTGTTCATGACTTTTTTTTTTTTGTCTAGTAGACAAGGACATAAGGAATGAAATACAATGTAGAGAGTTACAAGTTCTAAAAGTGGCTCAGATAAAATGTATAACTAAGAGGATGTTAAAATAAAATTTTCAGGTCCATATTTCTGTTCTGTGCATCTTTCAGCAAACCATTCAGTATTTCTGGTTCCTATTTTCTTCATCTTCAAAGCAGAAATGATACTTGTTCTTATAGAACTTAGGTTAGTTAGAATACTAAGTGGTGTCCTCTAGCCTCACTTGGGAAACAGGAAACTTAATCCAGGAATGGGTGGTATTTGCAAGCCCCTGAGAAACTGTGAACAAGTGACAAGAAGTCTTTATGTGCCAGTTACCTCATATGTTGTCCTCATCTGGGCACCAAGTGTTATGCATCACACTGGTGTCTTGCAGAAGGCAGGGTTTCTGTGGCCTATCCATTTTGTTTAGACTGAAGATAGGATTTTTTAGGTTTTGCTGGGCCATCTTGCTACAGCTGAATGTTAGACATGGTGGCCATCTCATGGACAAGTTCCATTGTTTCAGTTAGAAAAGCTTATTAAAATCCTCAACAACCCTTCCACATTGACCTATTGGAAAAAGTGCTTTGAACACTCATACCCTCAAGACTGAAGTCAACTTATTAGAGAGTCCTAAGATTCCTCCTTGTTTCCAATCCTTGGTTCCAGGGCATAGTCTAAGAATGTCTCTCCAGGTCTGGCTGTGGTGGGGGGTTCGTGTGACCATGATGAGTGCTCCTGGACAGTGGTTTGTATAGGAAAAAATAAAGTCAGGTCCATCTCATTTTGAAAACAGGCAAATGTACACCTCATCGGTTTCACCTGGGATCATTTTCTTTTTTTTTTAACTTTAATTTTAAATTTTGAAGATGTGGGGTACAATTCAGAGTTAGGTATACAAATGTTCATTATGCAGGTTGATGAGGTGTGTTCCCCCTCCCCTGGCTGTTTCCCACTATGGCCAATCCCTTTCTTATAGTAGTATGAGAATTGTTCAAGGTCTGCTTATGAGTGAGAAGAACATCTGGTACTCAGTTCTTTGCTTCTGTGATAGAATACTTACCTTCTTTCTTCATCTTCTGTCAGAATGAGATGGAGACTTGCCCCTCATTCACCTCAGATTTGCCCATCAGAAAAGATGTTTCTTTCTTCTTTTTAAACTTTTATTTTGATATGGTTTTAAACTTACATAAAATTGCAAGAATAGTACAAATAATTTTTTTGCTAATGTACTAACAGTTTTCTCAATTGCTAATGGTCTTTATCATTCCATATCCATACCTATATTTCCTTCTCTGTCTGTATATCTACTTATTAGCTTTGTCATTCTAAACCTCTCATTCTGGATGTATGTATCTAATTATCAATCAACGTATCTATCTAGTGGTGAATTATTTGAGAGCAAGTTGGAGGCTTGATGCTCCTTTACCCTAAATACTGCAGTGTGTATTTCCTTCAAACAAAGATATTTTTCAGAGTACTCTTATCAAAAAAGGATGCTGGAGTCTGTCAAAAGCTTTTGCAGCATCTAATAATATAATCATATGGTTCTTGTTTTTACATCTCTTAATATATTGAATTACGTTTATGGTCTTGTAAATGTTGAACCAGCCCTGCATCTCAGGAATGAAATCTACTTGGTCATGGTGGATGATTCTTGAGATGTGTTGTTGGATCTGATTGACTAGGATCTTACTGAGAATTTTTGCTTCTATGTTCATCAAAGAGATTGACCTGTAATTCTCTTTCCTTGTTGAGTCTTTACCAGGTTTGGGTATCAGTGTGATGTTAGCTTAATAAAATGATTTGGGGATGGTTCTATCTTTCTCAGTTGCCCAGAATACTTTTGATAGGATTGGTATCAGCTCCTTCTTGTATGTTTTGTAGAATTCTGCTGCACAGAGTACTCTTACATAACCAGAGTACAGTGACAAAAATCAGGAAATTAACATTGATTTAATGATATTATTTAATCTATAGATCTGATTCACATTTCATTAATTATCCTAATAATTTACAAAAGTTTTTTTCTTTCTGCTCTAGAATCCTATCTGGTATAATGTGATATATTAGGTTATTGCTATCTTTTTGGTGTCTTCTAATCTGGAATCATCGCTTACTCTGTGTCATTCTTGACATTATTATTATTGAAGACTACAAGGTAGTTGCTTGCAGAATGTCTCAATTTGAGCTTGTCTCATGTTTTCTTGTGATTAGATTATTGTCTGAAAAATGTGAATTGTTAATTTATGGAGGTTATGAATTTTTGGCAGGGATATCACAAAAGTGATGCTGTGTCCTGCCTAGTGTGTCATATTGAGAAGCATATAATTTTGGTGTGTCCATTAGTGGGGGGAGACATTTCTTAATGGAGTTTTTTCTTTCTTAGCACAACATGCAGCAACAAAAGATATGCACGCAGTTTTGCAATTGATCATTGCTTATAATTCAATGATGGCTTGACTTTCTCAAGATACTGCTTCCAGTTTATAACATATCTTGAAGCTTGCTGTTTCCTTTATATTCTGATGTGAAATAATCACAACCAAACTTATAAGAGATTTTGCTCCTCTTGCTCTCTGCTAACCCAGTGAGGAAATGGCAAGAACAAATGAGACTGTAAATTAGAAACTGGCTTCTAAACTGTGATGAGTGATAGAAATTCAAGGGATTCTGATTGTGATGAGGATTATTTTCTTTGATTTCATAGGAAAAAGGAATTTCAAGTGGTATGATAACTAATTGTATGTGCCAACTTGACTGCATCACGGCATGCTCAGCTATCTGGTTAAATATTATTTCTGGGTGTGTCTGTGAAGGTGTTCCTAGAAGATATTAACATTTGAATCATAGACTGAGTAAAAAGAATCGCCTCCCCCCATGTGGGTGGGCTTCATCCAACCCACTGAGGGCATGAAAGAACATAAAGGTAGAGGAGGAGAGAAAGGATTCTCTCTCTCTCTCTGACTGTTTGAGCTGGGACATTGACTTGCCCTAGGTGTTCCTTGTTCTTAGATCTTCAGACTTGGACTAGAATACACACCTAAAACTGTCTTTTCTTACCCTTCCCCATGGCCCTTCCCCGCCTGCCCCTGGCAGTTTCTTACAGAATATCTATCAATTTGAGTTTGTCTAATGTTTTCTCATGGTTAAGAGAGAGAGAGAGAGAGAGAGAGAGAGAGAGAGAGAGAGAGAGAGAGAATATATATATATGTATTTTTCTGGAGACCTTTGACGAATACAGGTAAAAACTAGAATCCCACTGAGAATCGTTTGGGACCCTGGGCCTCAGGGAAATCATCTACTGTTCTTTACCTTAAATCCATTGCTCACCTTTCCTACTGCCTAGGATCGTGGAAGTTCCGGAATTTGCAAAAAAGAATTCTCAGAGTTTGTCCTTGCTTTATCTCTACCAACCTGAGTCAGCAAAATTTTCAACCTTGCTATTTGTACCCGTGTCCAGGTTGTTAAGATATATATATATATATATACACATGCACTGTGTGCTGCTAGCTTCTGAGTGCCAGAGGGCATGAAAATATTAACTTCTGTTCATGCAGAGAATTTGCTATTAACTCCAATGCTTCATTTTTTTAAAAAAAAATTCATTCACAAAAAGCTGACAAGATTTTTACAGCTTTTTCCAGCCTATCAACCTGATTCAAATATCTTAGAGGCTATGTTACCTCTTCTCACCCTATACTTCTAGGATTGTTTTAAATAGACTTTTCTCTGATTAAAAATAAATCATTCTCATGGTAGAATATTTTGAAAGATCAGAAAAATACAAAGAAGAAAATGATTTCTCAAATTTTAATTATCTGAAGCATTTATTCTCAACTATTTTGGATATATGATTCCAGTACCTCCCCCCCCCGCCTTTTTTTTTTTTTTTTAGTTGGAGTCTCACTGTCACCCAGATTGGAGAACAGTGGCCGCTCCCGGCCACCGCAGCCTCGGCCTGCTGGGCTCTGGCGATCCTTCTGCCTCAACCTTCCACGTAGCTGGAACTACAGGTGCTCGCTACCACGCCCGGCTGATTTTTTGATTTATTGTAGAAATGAGGTCTCGCCTGCCCAGGCGGGTCTCGAACCCCACGGGCTTAGGCAATCTACTCACCTCAGCCTCCCAAAGGCACAGGATTACAGGCTGAGCCACCGAGCCCGGTCCCCCGCCTTTTTAAAAACAGATTTAGAAAATTCAGTATTTACAATTTTGATTGTGTATTTTCTTCTCGATTTACTAACTCTGCTCCTGCTTCAAGATCCCATTCAATTCTTTGCTCATCTTTGAAATTGCCTGCTGGCCCCAAGCAGAACAGAAGGTAAGCACTAACCTTATGTCACCCCAGACTGAGCAGGGATATGCTTGCTTCACTGGTGTCACAATGGAAGGCACTTTAGGGTGAGACATATTTGTGCTAGAGTCCCTGCAGCTATACTTACTAGTTTTGTGATGCCCGGTAATGTTTTGTAAATACTCCAGGTCTCAGTGTCTTCTATTGCAAAATAGGGATAATATTATCTACCTCTGCAATTTGGTGTAGATTAAAAGACACGATGCACATAACTTCCTCAGCTCATAAATACATGCTCAATTGAGTGCTAGTTCAATACTTTTCCTTATCTGTGGAAGGCACCTGCTTTTTTTGTTTTTCCTACTACAGACCCATTCCAATGTCCTGAGAGTCTTCTGGAAAAGTACTCCCAGCTCACTCAATGTGGCTCAGGTATAGCTAACTTTATCACTAACTCCAGGGAAGAGTACATAACCCAAGCTGAGCTCCAACAGTGTGACCTCTCTTTCACCGCGACTGGTTCAGGATAAGCACGTAACTCAATCTGAAAATCAATGAGATACAATTATAGAACTTCTGGAAAAGACAAGGTCTGTTTTCACTTGCCCTGAAGCTGGGATCCCAGAAGCATGGAGCTTGTAGGGATTTCTGTACTTTACCCCTGCTGCTCCCACCAGTGTGGAAAGACTTCTTTGAAAATTAAGCCAATACAATGGAAAGCAAAGTTGAGGGCCAGAGAAAGACTGATTCCAGTCAACGCTGTCTGACTAACTGGATCTAGCCTTGCTTAATTCTAAATACATAACTTTTCCTTTAAGTAAGCTACAAACAACCACCTCCTCCCCTCTCTTTTAAAAACTGACTTGAGTTGGGTTCATTGAGTTGGGATCCAATCAAAAGTGATTTGATCAAGACCCTTTTGTGCCCTCTGCTTTTCTTTTTTTTTTCTTTTTTTAATTTTATTTTAAAGATGTGGGGTACATTTCAGGGTTAGGTATACAAATGTTCATTATGCAGGTACCCTTGTTGATGAGGTGTGTCTCTCCTCCCCTGGCAGTTTCCCACCACTACCAATCCCATCCCACTTCCCCTGACAGTTTCCCACTACTGCTAACCCCCTTCTTATAGTATTATGATAATTGTTCAAGGCCCATTTATGAGTGAGAACATGTGGTACTCAGTTCTTTGCTTCTGTGATAGATCACTCAGTATTATAGACTCTAAATCCATCCAAGTTGCTGTGAAGTTCATAATTTTGTCCTTCTTTATGGCCGCATACAATTCCAGCATGAATATGTACCACATTTTTTTATCCAGTCCTCTTTTGATGGGCAGCACAGTTGATTCCTTGTTTTTGCTATGTGAATAATGTTGCAATAAACATGCGTGTGCAGGTGTCTTTTTCATAGAGTCTTTTGAGTCCCTCTGGGTACATTCTCAGCAGGGGGATTGCGGGGTCATATGGAAGGTTGATTTTTAGATCTTTTAGGAATTGCCACACTGTTTACCACAGAGGTTGTACTAGTTTATACTCCCATCAACAGTGTAGAAGTGTTCCCTTTTTCCTGCATCCTCTCCAGCATCCGTTGTTTTCTTGAGTTATTGATGATGGCCATCCTGACTGGAGTGTGTGGTTTTAATTTGCATTTCTTTGATGACTAGTGAGGCTGAGCATTTTTTCATGTATCTGTTGGCTGCTCATATGTCTTCTTTTAAGAAGTATCTATTCATATCTTTTGCCCAATTTGTGATGGGGCTGTTTGTTTTTTTCTTTTCAGCATGTTTTAGTTCCTTATAGATTCTGAATGTTAGGCCTTTGTCTGATATACAGTTGGCAAATATTTTTTCCCAGTCTGTGGGCTGTTTCCCTGCTTTCTTTGGCTTTGCAGAAGCTTGTCAGTTTGATGAGGTCCCACTTGTCTATCTTATCTCTTATGGTATGGACACTTCGGTTTTTGATCAGGAATTGGTTGCCAGTTCCAATTTCCATAAGGGTGTCTCTTGCGTTTTCTAAGGTTCTTATAGTTGGAAGTTTTACGTTTAGGTCTTGAATCCATTTAGAGTTGATTTTTGTGGTGATTATAGTTATGGGGTCTTGTTTTAATCTTCTTCATGTGGTCAGCCAGTTTTCCCAGCACCATTTACTGAATAAGTTCTCCTCTCCCCAGTGGTTGATGGTGGAAGCTTTGTTGAAGATGAGTTGGCTGAGAAATTGAGGTTTTGCTTCTGGAATTTATATCCTGTTCCATTGGTCTATATGCCTGTTCTTGTACCAATATCAGGATGTTTTGATTATTGTAGCTTTATAATAAAGTTTAAAGTCTGGGAGTGTGATATCTCCCACTTTTTTTTGTTGCTGAGGATTGTTTTGGCTATTTGTGGTCTTTTTTGTTCCCATGTGAATTCCTGTATTGCTGTTTCCAGGTCTGAGAAGAATGCTGCTGGTAATTTAACGGGTATTGTGTTAAATTGTAGATTGTCTTGGGTAGGATGGACATCTTAACAATGTTGATTCTTCCTATCCATGAGCATGGAATATTTTTCCATTTGTTTTTGTCATCTTTGATTTCTTTGAGCAGTGTTTTGTAGTTTTCATTGTCTGCTTTTCAAAAATGGAAGGTCCTGGAAATCCTCCCTCAGAGTAGATTTACCTGTGTTAAGAGTGGTCCATTTAGGAGCCCACTAAGGCCAAGTGGTTAATTCACTCTGAGAACGTTCCAGAGTGGAACCTGAAACACAGCTTCACCAAATGGGGAGAAACATACATGGTGCCTGACAGATCAAATTCAACTGAACCTCAGCTGACCTTGTAAAACTTGATCTGAAGGCCTGAGGTAGCAAAAGTTAATGAAGATCAATATATAGTTTGACTTCTCTTTGTACTATTTATTCCTAATTAGCACTAATGGATCTTTTTACTTTTTTGACACATATTCACCTTCAATTCTAAGTCTCTTTCTCTTTCTTTCTCTTGTTTTAACCTTTTACCCATTTTTTAAAAAGTGCAACTCGCTGATGCATTCATTTGATTTTATATAAACATGCTCTTTGAGGTTGAAGCAAATCTGACTGGCTTTCAGTGTGAAAGTAAAATATAAAAACTGTTCTTGGGGCTACTTCTAAACAAAACTTACCTCTAATCTTAACAAGAATTACTAAAAAAAAGAATGAAGAGAATAGAGAGTTACTTACATTTTCTAATTCTCTCTTTCTCCCTCTCCTTCTCCCTTTCCTTCTTTCTCTTTCTTTATCTTGGGGCAAATACTATAGCAACAAGCACTCCTGGTGAGTATCCTTGGGTTAAATGAAGAAAGGGTTAAGGAAGCTCAGCTACAGATATACATCTCTTCTGTTTCTTTTTTTTTTTATTTTTTGAGTTGGAGTCTCACTCTGTCGCCCAGACTGGGGTGCAGTGGCCGCTCCCGGCCACCGCAGCCTCCAGCTACTGGGCTCCGGCGATCCTTCCGCCTCAGCCTTCCAAGTAGCCAGAATTACAGGCATGCGCTACCACGCCCAGCTGATTTTTTGATTTATTGTAGAGATGAGGTGTCGCTGCCCAGGTGGGTCTCGAACCCGTGGGCTCAGGCAATCCACTCACCTCAGCCTCCCAAAGGCGCGGGATTACAGGCTGAGCCACAGAGCCTGGCTTCTGTTTCATTTTTTAAATTATTGTAGTAGGAACATTTAACTTGAAATCTAGGCTTTTAACAATTTTTTAAGTGGACAATATAGTATCATTAACTATAGGCATGATGTTGTACAGTGTATCTCTAGAACTTACTCACTGTGTATAACTGAAACTGTATCTGTTGAAGAGGAGTTCCTCATTTCTCTCTTTTTTTATTCTCTGGCATCCAACAGTCTATGCTCAGCTACTGTAAGTTTGACTATTTAAAATATCTCATATAAGTGGAATAATACAATATTTGTTCTTCTATGACTGGTTTATTTCATTTAGCATAATGTCTTCCAGGTTCATTCACATTGCTGCATATTGCAGGGTTTACTTTTTTTTTTTTTTTAAGGCTGAGCAATATTCTCTCTCTCTCTCTCTCTCTCTCTCATCTATCTATCTACCTACCTGTTTCTGTGTCATATTTTCTTTATCTGTTCATTCATTCATAAGTGGGCATTTAGGTTGTTTCCACATCTTGGCTATTGTGAACATAGGAGTGCAAATATCTCTTGGAGAACATGATTTGAATCCTTTTGGATAAAGACCCCAAAGTGGAATTGTTGGGTAATACAGCAGTTCTATTTTTAACTTTTTGAGAAACCGCCATACTGTTTTTCATGGCAGCTGCAACATTTTACATTCCTTCCATTAATGAATGTAGAAAGGTTCTCATTTCTCCACATCCTCATCAACCATTGTTACCTTTAAAAAAAAAAATAAATAAATAATGGTCATCCTAGCAAGTGGGAAGTGATATTTCATGTGGTTTTGATTTGCATTTCCCTGATGGTTAGTGATGTCGAGTATCTTTTCATGTACCTATTGGCCATTTGTATGTCTTCAGAGAAAAGTCTGTTCAAGTTCTTTGCTCATTTTTAAGTTGGGCTATCTGTTTTTGTTATTGAGCTGCAGGAGTTCTTTACATATTTTGGAAATTAACTCCTTATCAGATATATGGTTTGCAAATATTTTCTTTTGTTCCTTAGATTTCCTTTCACTCTATTAATTGTTTTGCTGTGTAGAAGTTTTTAAGTTTGATGCAGTTCTACTTGTTAATCTTTGCTTTTGTTGTCATATTTAAGAAATCCTTGCCAAGAAATGTCATCAAGGTTTTCCCCTATGTTTTCTTCTAGGAGTTTTATTTCAGTTCTTTTGTTTCAGGTCTTATATTTAAGTCTTTAACCCATTTGTAGTTGTTTTTGTGTGTGGCATAAGAAAAGGGTACAGTTTTATTCCTTTGCATGCAGATATCCAGTTTTCCCAACATTGTTTGTTGAAGAGACTATTCTTCCCCCATTGCATATGCTTAGCACATATGTCAAAGACCATATGACTCTATATGCTTGGATTTATTTCTGGGCTTTCTATTCTGTTCCATTGGTCACATGCCTGTCTTTTAAGATCATATGCCATGACCAAGTGGTATTTATCCCTGAAATGCAAGCACAGTTTAGCATGCAAAAATCAATTAATGTGATACACCACGTTAATAGAATGAAGGATAAAAATCACATGATTATCTCAGTAGATGCAGAAAAATCATTTAACTAAATTCAGCACTGCTTCATGATAAAAACTCAACAAACTAGAAATAGAAGGAAATTAACTTACCACAATAAAGACCATATATGAAAAGCCCATAGCCAACACCATAGTCAACAGTGAAAAACTGAAAGCTTTTTCTCAAAGATAGGGAATGGGGCCAGAATGCTCACTCTAGTCATTTCTAGTCAATATAATCCTGAATGTTCTAGCCAGAGCAATTAAGCAAGAATCAGAAATAAAAGGCATCCAAATTAGAAAGCAAGAAGTAAAATTTTCTGTTTGCAAAAGACATAATCTTATATTTAGAAAACTAAAGACTTCATGCACCACATGTATACGCACGCACACACAACCAATTAGAACTAATAAACAAATTTGGTACAATTGCAGGATTCAAAGTCAACATACAAAAATCAGCTGAAGTATCCAAAAAGGAAATTAGGAAAACAACCCAATTTATGATAGCATCAAGAAGAATAAAATACATAGAAATAAACTTAATTTAGAAGTTGAAAGAGTTGTACACTGAAACTGTAAAAAATTGATGAATGAAATTAAAGAAGACATAAATGAACATAAAGATATTTTGTGTTTATGGATTGGAAGACTCAATATTCTTTTTTTTTTTTTTTTTTGAGTTAGAGTCGCACTCTGTTGCCCAGACTGGAGTGCAGTGGCCTCTCCGGGCCACCACAGCCTCGACCTGCTGGGATCCGGTGATCCTTCCACCTCAGCCTTCCAAGTAGCTGGAACTACAGGCATGCGCTACCACGCCCGGCTAGTTTTTGATTTATTGTAGAGATGAGGTCTTGCCAAGTTGCCCAGGCGGGTCTCGAACCCGCGGGCTCAGGCAATCCACTCACCTCAGCCTCCCAAAGGCGCGGGATTACAGGCTGAGCCACTGAGCCCGGCTACTTAATATTCTTAAAATGCTCATACTACCCAAAGCAATCTCAGAATTAATGCAATACTTATACAAAATTCCAGTGGCATATTTTACAGAAATAGAAAAAACAATTCCAAAATTCATATGGAAGCACAAAGGACCCCACATAGCCAAAACAGTCTTAGGAAAGAAAAACACAGCTGGAGGCGTTACACTTCTTGATTTCAAAATGTATTATAAAGCTACAGTAATTAAAACTGTTTCATTTTTAATCTTGTCCTCTTATAGTTAGAAGTGCTTGGAAAAATGATACAAAACTTCACTAGTTCTGATAAAGCTTTGTGGGAAAAAAATATGTATACTGGGGGTGCCAAAAATGCAAACACATTTTAAGAAATGTTTGCCATAATCAGAAGTGTCTGGATGCTGATGATAACCACTTTGAGCACCTCTTGTAATTGTAGCGATCAGACGTGACTTGTATTCATCTTATTGAGTATTACAATTTTAATCAGTTTTTCCCTTTCTTAAAATGTGTATACATTTTTTTCCAGCACCCTCTGTATGTATTCAATTAGAACCGTGTTTTAAAATCACTCAATCTCTTTTCATTTAAGGTTGACTAATTATATAGAAGTTACTTTTCACAGTTACAGTACTACTTATATATTATTCTTAAGAACTTATTTCAAGTATTCAAACAAGGCCTTATTTTTTGTTTCTTAGTATACAATTGACATAATTGTGTCAGTTTACATTGTATCATTGATATCATACGCTTAAATATACAACTAAATAGATGGGGGCTTTTAAATCTAGATATATTGCTGTTTAGATAGAATTCTATTTAGGGAAGGATATCATTAATAATGAATGTTTTCACTTGTGAAGAACATAAAACCTAACTCAGGATTAACCTGCCTCCTCCTCCACAACCCATTAAGAAGTTTATTGTTGCTATTGGTTCAGCTGCTGCATAATGCTCTCAGAGACTATGGATCTTTTAAGCTTTCTGCTCCACTGTTCTTAGCAGGTTGGCTTTTCCTAATTATACTTATTACCTAATAAATGCAAAATGGTTGTTGCAGCTGCAGAGCCATATTTGTGACCAAGGAGAAAGAAAGAGGAAAGAGAACTTCCAGCAATCTGTCCCTTTAATCAAGCAAATCCTTTCTGAAACATTTTCACCTCTTTGGATGAAACAGGGTCATGTGGCAAAGAGAAGAAGCTAAGAAAAATCATCTGTCACTTGGAAATGGGCATGTTGCAGGCCAGAATAAAACTTGATTCTATATCCCAACAGAACAAGAACCATATATGATAAATCCACGACCAGCATTGTACTTAATGGGGAAGAGTTGAAGACATTCCCCCTCAGAACTGGAGCAAGACAGGGATGTCCACATTTACCTTTCTTATTCAACATCCTACTGGAAGTCCTAGTAAAAGCAATTCAGCAAGATAAATAAATACTGTAAAAGGCATGCAAATTGCCAAGGAGGAAGTCAAACTGTACTCTGTTTGCTGATGACATGATTGTGTATCTAGAAAACCTTAACAATTCCTTCAAGAGACTTCTAAACTGATAAACGTCTTCAGTAACCTCTCAGGATGCAAAATCAAGGTACAAAAATCAGTAGCATTTTAATACACCAATAACCCTCAAGTCAAGAACCAAATCAGGATCCCAATCCCATTTATAATAGCCACAAAAAGTTCCTATAAATACACCTAACCAAGGAGGTAAAACATCTCTACAAGGAGAACTACAAAACACTGATGAAATAAATCATAGATGACACAAATAGAAAAACATCTCATGCTCATGGAGCAGACGAATAAATACTGTTAAAATGATCATACTGCCCAAAGCAATCTACAGAATTCAATGAAATCCCTACCAAAATGTCAACATCATTTTTCACAGAACTAGAAAAAAAATATTAAAGCTTATAGAGAACCAAAAAAGAGCCCAAATAGCCAAAACAATCATGAGCAAAAAGAACAAGTATCTAGGCATCACTCTGCCTTACTTCAAATTATACTACAAGGCTATAGTAACCAAAACAGCATGGTACTAGTACAAGAATAGACAGATAGATTAATGGAACAGAATAGATAACTCAGAAATAAAGCAACATATTTACAACCAGCTGATTTTCAACAAAACCACAAGAATAAATAATAAGGAAAAGATATAATTTTTTTTTTTTTAGTTGGAGTCTCACTCTGTCGCCCAGACTGGAGTGCAGTGGCACATTTATGGCCACTGCAGCCTCAACCTACTAGGCTCAGGTGATCCTTCTGCCTCAGCCTTATAAGTAGCTGGCGCTATAGGCACATACCACTATGCCCAGCTAATAAGAGTTGGTTCTGGGAAAACTGACTAGCCATATGCAGAAGAATGAAACTTGACTCATATCTTATCATATACAAAAATTAACTCTAGGTGGACCAAACACTTAAATGTAAGACTGAACCTATAAAACATACTAGAAAAAAAAACCCTAGGAAACACTCTTCTGGGTATCAGCCTAGGCAAAGAATTTAAGACAGACTCCCAAATGCAGTGTCAACAAAAGCAAAAACCAACAAATCGTACTTAATTGAAATAAAAAGCCTCTGTTCAGCAAAACAAATAACCAATAGAGTGAACAGAAAACCTATAGAATGAAAAAAAGTTTGCAAATTATATCTCAAAGCCCTAATATCCAGAAAGGACATGAATAGACATTTCTCAAAAGAAGACATACAAGTGACCAACAAACATATGAGAAAAACGCCCAACTTCACTAATCATAAGAAAAGTGCAAATTAAAACCACAGTGAGATCACCTTACACCAGTCAGAAAGGGCTATTTCAATAAGAGTCAAAGAGCAACAGATAGTGGTATGGTTGTGGAGAAAAGGAAACACTCCTTTACTGATGTTAGGATTGTAAACTAGTTCAGCCTTTATGAAAAACTGTATGAAAATTTCTCAAAGAACTAAAAATTGAATTACCATTTGACCCAGCAATCCTACTACTAGCGATCTACCCAAAGGAAAAGAAATCATTATATAAGAAAGATATCTGTACTTGTATGTTCATTGCAGCACTCTACACAATAACAAAATTATGGAGCCAACTTAAGTGCCCACGAATGATTATATAAAGAAAATGCAACATGTATGTACTTGTGTGTGTGTGTGTATGTATATATATATATATATATATAAATACCCCTCAAAAACCAGAATTATTATTTTTTGGAGGGATGGCCTCTTGTACTACAGGCTTCTCCTGCTAAGTACGTGTTCTAGGAACCCATTGACATCAGTGTACCAGCTAGCATTGTAGTGAGAGGCTGCATTTGGCATCAATAAATTTTTATTTTAAGATTCTCTCAATGTGTTTGCCCATTTCATGATGGGTGATTTACACAAACAAACTGCCCATACTGTGTTGAGTGTTCAGCACTTTTTGACCAAAAGTTGCATGACCCCGTATCCTACCTTTCCTGTTCACCTGATCTTATCACAAGTGACTTTTTTTTGTTTTTCCAGATGAAAAAAATCCTCAAAGGGGAACGTTTTGCCAATATAGAGGAAGAGATGAAACAACAACAAAAAAAGGCAGAAGCACTAAAAGACTTCAAAATTGATGAGTTCATAAACTGCTTTGAACAGTGGAAAAAGCATCTTGATAGATGTATTTGCATCAAATGGGGAGTACTTTGAAGGTGACTGAGTTTAAACACATAAGAATAAATACACACATTTTATTAATAAATTCTGTTTTTTGGGTCCCACCTTGTGTCTACATACATACCTACCATTGGAACACTATATAGCCATGAAAAAGAATGAAATCATATCCTTTGCAGCAATATGCATGGAGCTGGAGAACATCATCCTAAGTGAATTCAAAAACAGAAAACCAGATTCTGCTTGTTCTTACTTATATGTGAAAGCTAAATGGCCACAAAGATAAAAATAATAGACATTGGGGCCACCAATAGGGGAAGGTGGGTTAGGTTTCTGAAATTATTGGGTGCAATGTTCTCTATCTGGGGAATGGGCCACCTGAAACTTAATCTCTACCATTATACAATATGCCTGTGTAACAAACATGTCATTGTATCCCCTGATCCTAAAATTAAAAACAAACAAATAAATAGAATAAAACTTGGCTCTGTTGGAAAGGAGTAATAGAGGAGGGAATTGTTGAGTAAGCAATTAACAATGTCTGTCTCAGGTGCCCATTTCTGAATAAATAAGTTCCACTTTCACGGGCTAAAAGGCATAAGGGGGACCCACCCAAAACCCCGGAATTATCTTTTGGAGGGTGGACCCCTTGTAGTACACTTAGAAGTTGTTCTTCCAGATCAAATGATCAACCTAAGTTTTTATCTGGAAATTTTGAGGTTACATCACAATTTGTAGAAGAGATGTCCAGAGTTGTGGCACACAGGTGACTGGTTCTTCCACCATGACAGTGTATCTGCCCACGCCACACTGAGTGTTCAGCAGTTTTTTACCACTAAAGGCCTGGTCCCCATGCCCCACCCTCCCTATTCACTCAATCTCACCCTCAAGTGACTTTTTTTTTTTGTCTCCCAGAATGGAAAAATTCCTCAAAAGGACACGTTTTGCCAATGTGGAAGAAGTGAAACAAAAAATGGCAGAAGCACTAAAAATCATCAAAATTGATAAGTTCGAAAACAGTTTTGAGCAGTGGAAAAAACATCTTGATAGGTGTGGTGCATCAAACAGAATACTTTGAAGGTGACTGAAATATAAACATGTAAGCACAAATACACAATTTTTTTTTTTTTGAGTTGGAGTCTCACTCTGTCGCCCAGACTGGAGTGCAGTGGCCGCTCCCGGCCACCGCAGCCTCGACCTGCTGGGCTCTGGCGATCCTTCTGCCTCAGCCTTCCAAGTAGCCGGAATTATAGGCACGCGCTACCACGCCCGGCTGATTTTTTGATTTGTTGTAGAGATGGGGTCTTGCTGCCCAGGTTGGTCTTGAACCCGCGGGCTCAGGCAATCCACTCACCTCAGCCTCCCAAAGGCGCGGGATTACAGGATGAGCCACCAAGCCCGGCTAATACACAAATTTTGATAAATAAATTCTGTATTTTTGGGTCCCCCCCTTGTATGCATCTATGCATTTTCTTTCATATTACCATATATCAATATAAACACGAATATTTAGAAATGAATTAATATAAGTAAAGTGTTTAGAAGAATGCCTGCTACTATTAGCAGCCATATAAAGATTTGTTATCATTATTTTTATTGTTTGGATATCTATGTATTTATAATCTATACACAGACACAGTTTCCAAAACTACTTCCTTTTCTCTCCTCAATGATTACCAGCAGCTTATCTTTCTAACCCTGGGGGTACAAGTTGGTGAAGGGGAGAAATGAATCATGCTACAGGTCAACTATGTCCCTTGCTGTTTCCAGAGATACCCTTTGTGTGGTAGACACTTCCATTAACTCTGTCCAGGAGCATATGGATGGATCTGAGGTGAAACCTCTGTGCTGCATGGTGCTGTAATATAGTGCCTGCCCTCAGTTCATGGCCTGTAGACTTTTGCTAAGGACATCCCTTCCCAATGACCAGCTCTCTAGTCCCAGCTCATGCTACATTCTGTGGTGTCTACTAACCCACAAGAGACTTTTCATCCTTGCCACAACTGTGAGAGTGCAGTCTTTTCTCATCCTTAGCCTGGCAGTTCTCCAAATTCTCTTCTCTACTCAGATAGGCATGGTGCAGGGGCAGATCAGAAAGTATGATGTATATCTGTCATTAAACCAAAGAATGCAGTGCCAGGTTCTAATCTCTGCAGGTGCCCTCAGTCTCTACTGGTGATGCCTCAGAGTCCTGCTTTCATGTCTTGGAGTGAAGAGTGACCCCTTCTTTCCCCTGTGGGGAGGGAGGGAGTAAACATATCCATACACATGAGGTTATCTTGCTGAGATCTTGAAATTCCATCTCTTTCCCCAGTCATTCATCTGCATATATAGAATGGAGATTTGGGGCTTCAGCCTGCCCTCGGTACCCCGACAGGGGTGTGTGTGTGGTCTCCTAATACTCTCAGCTCTCTTTAGAATGTGGACTACTAGTGGCCACTTTGCTGTTTGCTTTGAATCTGAGTCGCTAATTCTGGGTCAACAGTAAAAGTCCCTTTGATATCTTGCTAACTCCTACTACTTTAACCTAATTAGATATTATGTAAGTTGATAAAATGGACATGCAGAAGAAAATAGAGTGGTGTTTCCATAAAAACTAAGTTAAATTAGTTGGACAAACTTGAAAAAGCCAAGTTATTTCAAAATGCTGTGAAATCAGATATATGTGAGGTAATACTAAGTGGTTGAAGAACAATGGTCATAATGGGGACTGAGTCTTCACTCAGATTATTTCACATGTTTCTTGACGCCTCATCTCATTTTAAAAGGTTTTAAGCTAGAATTGAAATGAGAAGGAGGTTTATTAAAAACAGACTGGGGTATGCAATTTGCAGGCTCCTACTTGAAGAACAATGTGGACCCTGTGGCAAAAGACAAACAAATATGCAGTAATATGTTTTAGATTGAAACAAAAGCTTTAAGGTGTACATGCTTCATTTTTGGAAGACTTCTCTACTTTAACCATCTTTCCAACTAGCTGTTTCTAATCATTCCGGATAACAGGGCTTTTAGAGCAGCTCATAGTATACCAGCTCCCAGCCTTCAGGTGTCCTTGCAGACAATCTCCCAGCCAGGGAAGAAAATCAAGTAGATTCCCATCTTTCTGAGGCCTCTTCCTGCCTCCTCTCTTCCCTCCTTTCTCAGACGGCCATTATTTCCTAGCAATTATCAAGTTTCCAGCCTCCTTTTGCATCTCAGGATTCCTGCATCTTTTTCTACTGTTGGGTGGGGGAGATGGAAAACAGTGAAGGCAAAGTGGTGTGAGGGAAAAGACTTGGGAATCATCTGGCTTGGGTTCCCTCTTGACTTTCTATCCCTCTGTTTTTCTTCAGTGGCCTGGGATAGTAAAACTTGTCCTGCCCTGACCCTTTTTATTAACATTGAACACAGCTTGTCCAGTGTGTTTATCTCCTTTTTAGAAGGAATAGGGAGACAGACAGTCCTGCTATGTATCTATCGGTTTACCTATCTACCCACATCTATCTATCTATCTATCTATCTATCTATCTATCTATCTATCTATCTAATCTATCCTTATCTATCTACCTATCTTTCATAAAATATTGTTATAATGCTCTGCCTAGCACATATCAAATGCCTGATAAATGTATGCTGCTGTTATTTTCAATGGTCAACATTAAAATATTCAATAGCTGATAATTTGGTTTGATCTGTAATTGAGGTTTCCTGGTTTTGTCCTTTGGCCAGCTTCAACTTCTGATAACTTCTGGTCCTTTTATCTGTATTGTTTTCTATCCTATTCCCTAAGTCCAGGCCTGTTCTGATCTCTGATCTCTAAAAATTTCTTTTTCTCCTGGCCGTGGTGGATCCCTCTAGAGAGGAACAGAAAGGTCTATTCCTCTGCTTTCCCCTGAATATGGACAATAAAATAACAAACACAGCTGCCCTCTCTGCCTCCTTCTTCCATTCTTCCCTCTAGCCCCACAAGAAACTTCTAAGGTAAAAATCTAAGTCTTCAAGACATCATAAAATAAATAAGGCAATCCATATATCTGTGGCATGTGCCAATAATAGCATCACCTGGTGGATATTGGGCCATGCTTGGGTGTAGTGAGGGTGCTACTGATAATAGGAAATTGAAAGCAGCTTCTACCTCATCACTGGTTTTTTCTTCAACAGTCCAGAATGCCTAGTTCCTGGTTCATTGAAGCTGTGTTTTCTTTCTTTCTTTCTTTCTTTTTTTTTTTTGAGTTGGAGTCTCACTCTGTCGCCTGGACAGGAGTGCAGTGGCCGCTCCTGGCCACCGCAACCTCGACCTGCTGGGCTCCGGCGATCCTTCCACCTCAGCCTTCCGAGTAGCCCGAATTACAGGCGCGTGCTACCATGCCCGGCTGATTTTTTTGATTTATTGTAGAGATGAGGTCTCGCTGCCCAGGTGGGTCTCGAACCCGCGGGCTCAGGCCATCCACTCATCAAGCTGTGTTTTCAATTGAATTGTTTGCTGAGTCCATTTTGTCCTTCCAAGGCTGCTTCTCTTTGAGAAGGTTTGCAGACTTCAAAAAGCAAGATGGTGTGTATTTTAAGTTTTGGTGGCACCTGCTGCCGGGATCAGCCTTCACTAGAGTGTGAGTACTCAGTGGTTCTCCCAGTTCCTGGAAGACTGATGTGCCAGGGGCTGAATTGTGCCCTATCAAAGATGTCAGTGAGGAGGAATCCCCCTCTACCTGATGCAACACAAATGACTTAACACAGCTCTTATGTGCTGTGGTTCCTGCCTACCTTCCATCTTAGTTCTCAAACTCCTCATTCTTTCTCCGCCATCTCTGCCCGTTGCACTGCACTCCAGCAACAACGAATTATTTGCAGGTGCCAGGACAAGCCCAGCAGTCTCTTTTCTTAGGGCTCTTCCCCTTGCCTAGAATGCTCTCCTCTCTTCCGCCACATCCTCTTGCCCCATTCCCAATCTTCTGAGCTTGAAAACTCCAACTCACTCTTCATGTCTCAATTTAGATGTTGCTTTTTCCCAGGAATCCTCCTCTCCTCCTCAAAAACTTAAATGCCTGCTAAGGCATCCTCCTTTCTTCAAAGCAAAGCACCTTTCACAGCCTCTCATGGTATTAAATTGTCTTTTCACTTAATGGTCTCTAGAATTTCCATGAAATTAGGAACCATGTCTATCATTCTATCTCTGCTGCACATATTAGCAGCACAATAAAAATTCACGCAATAAATGAACGAGAAGCTACCAATAATCTGAACAAAGTTCATGCGAGCTACCTACCCGAGTTTAGACCCAACTCAGAAGGCTGGGGCCAATCTAGTGCCCAGGAGAGGACTTGTTAAATCTTTGCAAATGATTTGAGTTTCAGCAAGGCAGTTTATCCTAGGACAGGTTGTTCTACAGGACCTGTTTACCCATCCAAGAAAGGGGTCCGAAGTCAGGGAAAAGCAAGCACCCTACGGATGACCACCGCCTGGATTTAGCATTATAACAAGAGGAGAGGGAGAGAATCAGATCTCATCAGTACAAGGGTATTAGGCTTCAAGACAGCAAATTTGAGGGAATTAAGAAATCTAATCAGCCTGGTGCACTAAGAGGGAATCTGCAAACTCCCGGGTGTGGAAGAAAGCCGAAGTATCCTCAGGGAGATCCTAATTAAAGCGCAGCCGATTACAATTCCTCTGAAAAAGGAAAATGAAAGGACTGAGAAACATCTGCTGTGGTTTCATGAAGGACTGCTCAAGGATGCAGAGGGTGAGAAAAAGAAATTCTTGACAGCGCTGAAGAGGCACAGAGCATGTTTGTTCTCATTGGGCAGAGTTGGTGGGGGATGGGGCCTGGTCACACAAAGGCTGAGGTTTAGGATTGTTTTCGTCCTTGGGGCAAAAAAGAAGAGACCAAGGATAGGTGAATGTGAAAGGGAAAGGCAGCAAGTCTAGCAGTGCAGACTGAACGAACCCCCCCTCACCCCACCCACGGCTCTCTCTGGGTTTCCTGGCAACGGATGAGCTTGCCTGAGGGCAGGCCTCCTGCTGGGAGGGGCTGTGCCTGGCATTTGCTTCCCAAGGCCTCCAGGTGACCACCTCCAGGTGTTGGAGATGCTCAGGTGACCAGTCCTGGTGATCCTGAGTTTCTCTAACTATATGGCACTTAGGCTTCATCTGCTTGGTAGTGGAGTCCAAGATGTTTATTTGCCTCTGCGGGGCCGCTTTTATGTGCACCCCATAAAAAGGCAAAGCAACAGGCAGGGTTTCTTCCCTCTTCCTGGGAGTCTTGACCCACAGATTGTCTAGCTGTGCTCAGACCTGAGCACATTTCACTGCAGGATTCAGAGATTACAGGAGACCCATGACCTGGCTGCTCTTCTGCCTGTGCATCAAGGGACTTTCTGGGGTTTGCCCAAGGCCTTAAACCTGATAAATCTCTAAAGAGAAGTTCACATCAGACTAGGGCAAGAGCTCCGATATCCTAGATGTAATCTTGGAGTTACTGAACTATAGGAGAACTTGGGGCTCATATAGTCCAATCTCCCCACAAATACAGGAACAGAAAAATTACAACAATTTGAGGCAACAGCTATGTCAGAATTTCCAAAGAATGATTCCAATACATACTGGTATGCAGAGAAGGAAGTGTTGGCTATGGCTTGGAGGGAGTCCAGAAAGGCCTTTGGGAAGCAGCAAGGAACAGTCTAGGCCTTGAAGGCTAAATTTCAAAGGGGGTTGGTAGCCAGGAGAGCCCTCTGAGAAAGCGAAAGACAGGCGGGACAACTCTAAGAACTGCCTGGCGAGAGAACACTCTTAGACAATGGTACTCAGAGACATGGATGGAACTCACTTCAATGGTGTGGTTATGTCTTCAGGTGTTTCAATAATCTGATGCTGTATAGCAAACTATGCTAAAATGTAGTAGCCTACAACAACCACCATTTTATGGTATGTCATGACTTCATTGGTCAGCAGTTCCAGCGGGGCTCAGCTGGAAGATTCTTCTTCTCCGCAGTGTACCAACTAGAGTCACCTACACTATTCAGCTGATGGCTGGGCTGGTCTGGGCTGCAAGGTACAAGACAGCTTGTTCATGCACCCGGTGAGTTGGTGGCAATGTTGTTGTGAATATATATTGATGATATTCATGTGGTGTGATAAGAATTAATAAAGGGAAGTACTAAATGGCAAAAGGGTATACAAAAAAGATAGCCTATCTTGGAGTTTGGCAAACAGTCCTATGGGTTGAATCCTACAACCTGTTTTTACAAATAAAGTTTTATTGGATTATAGTTGTGCTAACTCATTTATATATTGTCTCTGCCTGTTTTGGCACTACAATGGTGGAATTAAGTAGTTGCAACAGAGACTGACCTGCAAAGTCTAAAATATTTATTCTCTGGTTCTCAATAGAAAATGTTTGCTTACTCTAGAGCTACCTTAGTAGTTGTGACTGAATTCTAGGAACCATAAATCCAAACTTGAGACAATTGCTCAGAATTTTCAAAGTGTATTTGGATACTGACACTTCCCCTAGATTTGCTTCATTTTCTACCTTGATTTTCCCTTGATTTTCATTTTCAAATATATTTTACTTTCCTTATATTGTGTATGTTTTATATTATTCTTATTATATGAAGTTGTATTTATCCAGAACTTTCTATATGCAAACTTTGTATTAGGTCTTACTTGTAAAGAACTTATAGTCTAGTTGTGGAAAAGTCAAGTATGAAACAACTATTAAACAAGACAAAACACTAGGCAGAAATGTGGAAAAAGAACAAGGTTGATACCAATTATGTGCCAAACTTTATGTATATTATTGACTTAAATTCCACAATAACCTTATAAGATGGATGCCATTAGATCATTTTATAAATGTGAAAACTAAGGCTCAGGGAAATAAAGTAATTTGTTCAACTAAGACTAGTCAGTAAGTGGTATAACTGAAATTTAATTACAAAGTTACCATTTGGCCTATCTACTGAATTTTTTCCTACAACTGCATTTTTCATTCCTGCAATTTATATTAAGTGCTTTCTCAATTCTGTGGGTAATTTTTTAATACTGTTATTATATTACTGACTCTATTCCTTTATCTCTTTGGATATTTTAAACATACTTAAGTTGAAAGCCCCATCCCAATCTATCCTTGGTTCCAAACATATTAGAATGCTGGGTAAAATATAGTATACTAAAGGCTAGAAAGCCAGCTAAATTTTACTGAAACTGCTGCTATGTCTAGAAAATAGTGCTATTAAAATTTTTTTATTGTTCATGGTTCTTGGGCTGTGAATCTGGTATTTATTTAGTCTGGCAGCCCTCATTGATATTTATTCATCTTGTGTTTTGTGATTTTTTTGCTATAAGTTCATTTGTATGGCATTTATTTTCCTTTGTAAATTCTATATGTTCTGCCTTACGGAGACATCCTACTGAGCAGTTTAGCATTTGCCTTTACAGAGGACTTACATAATTTACATATTCTGGAAGAACTTCTTTGAACATTTTTTAGTTTAGGGTTCCTAAACTACATGGACTATGTTAACTTGGATCCCAAGCTTCATGGCACAGAGTTGAAGCACCAATTACTCAGTGATGACTTTCTTTTCCTCTAGCTCAGGTGATTAAAAGTTTCCTTGTTCCTTCTCCAAGCTGTAGAAGGATGTAAAGACAAGGTTTCATTTTGCTTTTTAAAAAATTTCTATGTCTCTATGAATTTTACTACCTTTTATGCCATCTTAGAATTGAGATTCTTCACATTCTATTATTTTTACTGCCAGTGTTAAAGGTATTAACTATTTCAATTCTTTTGGTGGTTGTCCTGGACGTTTTAATATGTATATTTAACTTTAAGCATTCTAATTTTATCCTCCTGAACAATAAAAAAAACAGAGACTGTTTTTATGATACCCTCAAATAACAAAAATGGTATCTATTTTTAGTACTTTTTAAAGTACTTTTTTGGTGTTTTATAAACTTCACAAAGTAGACATAATTTTATTGTTTTGTACATTCCAAGATTGTTTCGATGCACCTAAATTTGCTTTTTTTTTTTGGTTTGGCCTCATCATCCCTCCTTTAATCTTATGCCTTTTTTGAGACTTGCTTTTCTTCTTTTTGAAGTACATGCTTTATAAAAATCTCTTGGTATAAACATTATTTTTTGTACTGTTTGAAAATGTCTTTATTTCACCCTTGTTCTTAAAATATGGTTTCTTTGAATACATGTATTCTAGACTGACAATTATTTTCTTTTAGTACTTTTAGATACTTTAAAGATATTCTTCTGTTGTCTTCCTGCTTCCATTTTTGTGGATGAGAAGTCAATCTATTTTTGTGGGTAAGTTGGCTTTGACAGTGTCCCTTTCCTGATCAATTTATGTGCATTTTTTTTTTTTTTTTGAGTTGGAGTCTCACTCTGCCACCCAGACTGGACTGCAGTGGCCGCTCCCAGCCACCGCAGCCTCGATCTGCTGGGCTCTGGCAGTCCTTCTGCCTCAGCCTTCCAAGTAGCTGGAACTACAGGTACGCGCTACCACACCCGGCTAGTTTTTGATTTGTAGAGATGAGGTCTCGCCAAGTTGCCCAGGCGGGTCTCGAACCCGCAGGTATGTGCATTTTTGTTTCTGAGATTCATTAGATTTTTGCACATACTGAACTGTGCCTTTCAGTAATTCTGAAAATTTTTGAGATAATGATCTTTTAAAATATGGCCTCATTTCTCCTAATCTTGCTATTGTCTCCTTTTGGACACCAATTGATAGTTTGTTAGACTGTGTTACTTTACCCTCCATGTCTTCTGACACCTTTTTCACATTTGTTGTCTCCTGTCTTTCTTGACTGCCATCTTGGTAATTAATTAAACCTATCTTCCTATTCATCAAGCTGTTCTACATTGCCTGCCATTTAATTTATTCATAGCATTTCGAATTCTCATTTATTACTTCTAAAATTCCATTAAAAAAAATTTTCCTGATCAATTATGATAGTTTTTTTTGGAGGGAGGATGGTGGTTTTTTGTCATATTTCCCATGCTTATTTTATTTCTTTAAATATATTATTTATATTAATTTTTTATTTTGCCTATGTCAGTTTCAACATTGATCATCTTTTTGAGTCTAGTTCTGCATCCTGGGTTTTTGCTGTTATTCTTGTTTTTAATTTTAATCCTAGTGACTTCCTTCTACACATTATGTAATTTGTTACTGTGAGTGTATACTTCTTGGAGTGTTATTCCTTACAGACCTGAGTTAAAGTACTTTCCTCAAAAGAGAATTTTACTTATATTCTGCACTACTAAAACACTGGACTACTTTCAACTACATTTTTGGTTTGGAATTTTTTTGGATTATACATCACATGTGAATTCTGGACCCAAACTCATGTGCAGATGGGCTTGTGGGTAGAGATTCTCGGGAAGGTTTTAATCTGCTTTACCCAGAGATAAACCAACATTCCAACCTTGCTTTCTGGGGAGCAAGTTTATTGTTTTACTTTATTTTTCCCAAGTCTCTTATTAAGATCTTGTTTTTATGGATTCCTGATTCAACTCCCCCTCTGAGCCAGTCCTAGGTTTTGTCTACTGTTCTCTGGGTGCATAGTTTGTTAAAACCTAAGTGCTAGGTCACCAGAAATTGGCAGATAGTCCTAGGGAAAATAATATTTTTCCTTCTGAACTACATTTTCCATCATTTCTAACCTCCGGAGGGTTCCTTATTTTTTTATACTTTATTCAGAATTTTTATGAATTCTGTACCAGGAAGGTTTCTCTGGTCATTGATTTCATCTGAAAACACAAGTCATAGGTTGTTTTCCTAACCCCTGTGTCACAGATAGGACAACTGATAATTCAGGTTATGTGCATTATTCCTAAAAAATACTTCCAGTGTCCCATCTTAAGCAGGTCTGAGGTCTCAGTTTCTGTTCCTGGGTGGGTATCAAAACCCTAATTCCAGCTCCTGAAGCTTATATTTTTGCTCTAATACTAGTTTGGATTTTAATCTCAGTCCCTGATCACCCCTCTTCATCTTTAAATTCACTCTTTGTGGTACCTTGGAATCATTCCTTATTGCTTTAAAATACAATTGCATTTTTATTTTTGTTGTCATCACCTTTATCCAACAATTCTGTCTGAGAGACAGTAAAGCATAGATGTTGAAGCGAGTATATTCTCTCAAGATGCATGTCCAAGCTGTCCTGGCTCCATTACTTTCTAGCTGTGCCATCTTGGACAAGAAATTCAACTTCTCTGACCTTAGATATTCTCATTGATAAGGTATACATAGTAACCATACCTATCTCTTAGAGTTCTGCGAGGATTCAATGAGTCAATCCCTGCGGAGCACTCAGAACAGACCCTGGCACGTGATCTGTGCTATATAAGGGCTAATTAGTATCAACAGGGTGTATTTAGACCAAGAGAGTGTCTTCCTGCTTCAGCTCAGGATTTGCTGGGCAGATCTAGCTCTCTCCAAATTCAGTTCTTTCCGTTACACCATGAAGTCTACCCATGGGTAGGAGAGATGTAACGTCATGAACTGTGTGAGCCTTAGTGGAATAAGACAGAGATCTGCTTCCTAAACTTGGGATATAAAGAAGAGGCATGTGGTTGTTGAATAACAAAGCAAAACTCCACTTCATATAGCCAGGAGAGTAAAAGCTAACGTAAGGGCCTGGGTTTATTTGGAGGGTAATAAAGATTGATCTCCAAGTTTATGACTAGATGGACTCATTGGCCCACACTTTCAGGTCAGAGAGAGGGCAGAGCCTGAACAGTCCAGCTGTGTCCTTGACTGAGATGAGCACAGGACCTCGTATATCACAGAAGCTCAGTGAGAACCTGCCAATCAAATGTTAAACATGATTTTAACCTTTTCTTCTTTTCTGGAGGGTGGGTGAATTTTTTTTTCTACACTCAGATTCTTAGAAACACAGACACAGCCAGATAAGCTGTCCTGTGAAATTCACCTGAATGTGAAAAAGACCTCTGCTACTTAGTGGTGGGACTCAGAAAACAACACCCCAAAATGAAAGCCTCAAGAGCAGCCTCAGAAGCAAAAGTTTTTCTCTGAACTTCTCCTACCCTTCTGTTTTTGACTCCTCATTCTTCCCCGAGGCTAGCCACGGAAACTAGAATCTCTCTTCTCCAAGGCCGGCTATAGAAAACAGAATCCCTTTTCCCTCAAACCAGCCATAAAACCTAAAAATAGTACTTCAACTTTCTCTTCGCCTTCTGTGTAAAAACGGTCAATAAAGAAGCTGTCTGACCTACCTTAAATTTTTTGTTCTAGGGATCCCACTTGCCTCATTCTAGTGGAGGGGTGGGGGGCTGGTGAAGATTATATCTACTTCATAGGATTGAAATGAGAATGAAATAAAATCATGCAGGGAAAGTAGGTAGCAGAGGGCCCAATTCATGGGAACTGTGAATATTTAGGCACTTTCCTTTCTTATCCCCACTTATTCCCAGCATGTGCCACTCTCACCAGGCTGTGGAAAGGTGACCCCAGGAATCTGTTATAAATTTTAAGCCTTTGGAAGAGAAAGAAAGCAACTTGTTAGAGAGGAGAAATCTCTGTCCTTTCCAGAGCAAAAATAAACATAGTTTTACAGGGTGGATCCTCCAGTAGCTGAGATCTGTAAAACAATAATGTACACTGTGCATATAGAAATGGGATGTTTTATTATATATGTTTAAATAGTAGGCACTCATTATGGCAAATGCTGATTGTTCCTACTTAGTAGTCATTCCTCTCTCTCGACTTTTTCTGGAAGAGACCACCTCTCATAACAATCTGAAAATGATAACTACTCACTTTCTCAGACTCCCTTGCAGCTATGGAAAGAAAATATAAAACTATGCAGGAAATTTAAGGGTGATTCTGGGAAGAATTTTCTTTTCTAACAAAGAGACACACAGGATGCTTCAATATCACACAGTTGGTAAGTGGTCCTGACCTGGGTTTGTTGAACCCCATATCTGTAAACATCAGATAGTGTCACATTGTGAATGCTTGGAATATTGGAATTTTGGAGTTTGAAGCTAATTTAGAGGTTAAGTATTAGCCCTCAGGGAGCAAAACTGACTCAGAAGTTCTTTTTCTTTATACTGTTTTCTGTGTGTTTTGTTCCCCACTAGTTTCTGAATTCTTCTTAAAAGAGAAATTTGTACTACCAGATCTGGTTAAGATAGAAAGAAGTTTAGACAGTTGGTGAGAGACCTGGCAGTACCTACAGGACACCAATCAGGTCTGGAGCCACCAGGAAGGACTAAGGAGAAACAAAGAAGCAAACGGTTGAGCCCCGTGTGGGCCTGCTTGAATCTTTCCTCTTATTCCCTGTGAATGTGAGGTTGATATCATTTCTCTGATCTGGAGGATAGCAACTGGGCTGCCAGCAAGCTTCAGTGGGCAACCCTTGGCAACAGCCTCGAGCAAGCACTGGGGAGTTTGTAGAAGCACTTGCTGAAAGCAACTGTAGGACACTTGCAAATTGACAGATTAAGATGGAAAGATGGTGCAAATTAATAGCACAGTGCCTTCATCTGTGGTGTAAGGGAGGCAATGAGAGGGAATAATCAGCACAGCTTGGGCTGGGGGAGGTCAATTACAGAAGGTAATGTGAAAGAGGTAAGTGTGGAGGTGGGAACACAGAAAACAATAGACGATTTGATCCAGGAAGGGATATTGGAGATCTTCACATTTTGTGTTCCAACCCAAATTATACTTTAAATGTGAGCAAATTTTTTTCTGTAAAGGACCCAATAGCTAATATTTTTGGCTTTATGTGCCCATCTCTGTTGTAACTACTCAGCTCTGCCACCATTGTGCAAAAGTGGCCCAGCCATAGATGATGTATAAATAAATGGGCATGGCTGTGTTCCAATAAAACTTTATTAACAAAGATAGATGGTGGGCTGCCTTGGCCTACCAGGAAGTATGCCAACCCATGCTCAAGGGTCCTGAAAAGTCAGAGATGTTTGATCTGTCTTCTTTCAGGCACTGTCCAGTCATGGGAATACAAGGAAGAAAAAAGTTACTGACCTTTTATTCTGGGGTTTTACAGTTTCTACTCTACTGTTTACCTTCCTCTTTCTTTTTTATCTCAATCACTGATAGCCCTCTTCATTGAGCATCTTCTATAGGTTAGACCCTATTCTAAGAGCTTTGTGTATTATTTTTAAACTTTAAACAATCTTGTGACAAAGGCATTATTATCTCCATTTTACCGACTAAAGACATCAGAGCTCTAACCTGTCCAAAGTTCTGGAGCTTATAAGTGCTCAGGCTGGAATGTAAACTTGGGTCTTATTTCAAAGTACCTGCTTGCTGTAAGAGGCATTATGGATTTAGAAGAGGGAATCTAGGGATAGGTTACCTATAAACGAATTCTGAGAGTGTGACTTTGGGCAAGTTTCTAAATTTTCTCTGACTCATTTTACTCATCTCTAAAATGGGGATAATAGTTCATGGGGTGTGTGATGATTATTTAATATGAGTAAATATCCTAAACATCCTCCAATGTATTGAATAGCACTTCCTCTTCAACAAGAAAGAATGTTATGGTCCTAAATGTCAAAAACACCAAGGTCTAGAAATACTCCTGCAATATTTTGAACAATGAGGAGTAACAGGTGCCACATGGAATGGTTGTATCTATTCTCCACCAGAGAGTTGTTTAGGGGCAAAGATAGGATAAAAACCCATGTCTATGGAGTCCATGTCCTGGGCTCTTTCTCCTACCCAGTACTGACTGCCACAGGCACAACTGTGCAGTGAGCAGTAGAAATCCACATAATGGGAGGTTTGTGTGTAAGAGGTTTGGAAGCAGGAAGAGACAGAGTGCAAACTTTGCATTTGGGACAGAGCATCCTGACTCACTTGATTTGGACAGTCACTCAGTGTAAGGGAGCCATATGAAGCAAGTATGGGAGGTGGAAATGGGCTCAGAGTTGGTGGAAGAGGAAACAGGGAGCCATGCTGGGCATTTGAGCAGAGGAGTAATGCCTCACTGTAAAAACCAGGGAGGACTTGTGCAGGAAGAGACTGGCGTCTGGTAGATCAGCTGGCAGGTGACTATAGTACTCTTCTAGGAAGGCCTTAGGCTCCAGACAAGACAGACATGGCAAGGAAGAGATGGCTCTTGGACCCCCGATGGAGGGACCTTCATGTGGCTCTTACATGTCACATGCTCTGCCTTCAGTCAGAGCCAGATGGGAGCTAATAACCTCCGGCCATGTGTGCCAACCTTCTTCTGCACAGCCCCAAGTGATTTGCTACCTGCTAATGAGGCTATCTGGAGGGTCATTAAATGTCATTAAAAGGCAGTTTTTGCAAACCTAATATTAGTTTTTAAGTAGTTAGCAGGGGTGAGCCCTTGCCACTCAATATTGACCAAAGCAAGGAATGAACTGCATTCAGGAAACAGAGAGAGGCAGTGGTGAGTAATCCCTCAGGTCCATGTACAGCAAGGAGGTGCTTCTGAGCCACTTTCATCCCATTTATTTCCATTTACTCCGCAACATGTTTTTTGAACACTCTCTCCATTGCTAATATTAGAGAATAATACTAACAGTGATAATAGTAATAACAATCTTAATTATAAGAGTAGAAATTTATTGAGCATCTACTATATCTTAGGAACTGTGCTAAGTACTTTATCTAAACATTCTCTCTCATCTTGTAACTCAGCTGTAAATTAACCTTATTTTCCATGTGAGAATTTTTTTTTTGAGTTGGAGTTTCACTCTGGCGCCCAGGCTGTAGGGGAGTGGCACGCTCCCGGCCACCGCAGCCTCCACCTGCTGGGCTCCCAGCCATCCTTCCGCCTCAGCCTTCCAGAGAGCTGGAACTACAGGTGCGTGCTACCACGCCTGGCTAATTTTTGATTTATTGTAGAGACGAGGTCTTGCCAAGTTGCCCGGGCGGGTCTCGGACCCACCACGTGAGAATTTTAAGGTGAAAAAAACAAAATCCAGATGCTTAGAATCTCACTATCAAGTGGGCCAAATGCTTAAACAAGTGGATGTTATATCATATGCTAAGAGTGGAAATATATAGTAATAACTGCTAACATTTATTAAATGTGCCTAGTACCATTGTTCTACTTTCTTTTCAGGTGAACGTTAATTACTTCTCATAAAACTCTGTGAGGTAGTTACTGTAATTCCAATTTCCCAGATAGGGAAAGTGAGGCAGAGAGCAGTGATAAGAAACTTGTCTAAAGTTTGACAATTAGTCAGAGGATGAGCAGGATACAAACTCAGGCATCATGTTGGTAATCTAACTAACACTCATTTTATTCACTTGTACAATAAGCTTAACAAAAATGTTTATCTGAGGAGAAGGCTGTCACAAAAAATTCAAAGATTTATTCGAAGATCTGATTCACATATTTACAGAATGCCTGGCATATTTTGCTTGCACCATAACAGCCTCACCCGGTTCTATTTTGTTCACTCTTTTATTCTCAGTACCTAGAACATTGCCTGGCACAGGAAAGATCATCAATAAGTAATTACTGAATACATGTGAAGATGTCAGCTATCATTATCCTGTTACTGGGGAGAGGTGCGGGGTAATTTTATATCACAATGCCTGAAGTAGTTTGACAAGGTGACAAAGAGTGAGGTGGTGCTAGGTAAGAAAAGATGAGCATTGAGAAACTCCTCTGACTTACATAATCATAGAACCACTGAAATGCTGCAGGTGCAAAACGACATCCCAAGCCTGGGAAAGTTCTCTGGAGGTGTTTAGGGGAAGCGGTGTGTGTGTAGTGGAGGTGGTTACTATAAAAGCCAACAAATCCATTAACTGAAGAGGCGGAAACTGGGGTAGGAGGAGTCTGTGTTGAGAAAAAAGGCTGGGTCTCTTCTACAGCAGTTATCTCTTTCTGTGACATTAGGAGAGAGGCAGCCAGAGGGGGAAAATAGGAAGAGCACCTCAGAAAATGGGAAGATTGTCTCAGATGCACAGGATGGAGAGTTTGAAAAACAGGAGTTCATCACGAATGTCAGGCACTTAGGACTCAGTTGCACAGGGGATAACTCACAAAGCCTGATCAGGTATGCACACATAAAAGTGGTGTGAGCTTGCTGGAGGTCACAGGATGAGTTGTAGGTTTATAGCTTGAACTCCAGTTTGATTCCCAGGCCCACGTTCCTAACCATCATACTATCCTTATGTCACCTCTCAACACTTCCCTTTGACTTCCAAGTGTCTTCACGTTGCACATTCTTTGAGCAAACCCATGTTGATGGTTTTGATTCTTCCTGGGATGCTCATCTTCTTCTGCATTTGTTAGGTCAAAACTTTTATAATTTTTAAAAGAGTCATTCTCCCATTATGAAGTCAGATCCAATTCTTCCCAGCTATAAGTCGTTACATGTTTTTTCTTCATCTTCTCATGTATTCTTTTATAATACTGGTCTCATTTTGCCCTTTATTACACAATTAATTGTCTATTGTTATTTTTATCGACTTGGGGCCCTTTCAGGCAAGGTAGTACACTTTATCTTGGTGTCCCCTATGACACTTAGCACATTGCTTTCAACATAGCATGAGATCAGTAATACTTGTTAAGTTGAAATAAGACATAAACCGGGTGTATTTCTTTCCATCTGTTACCTCCAAACTGGTCTTTAGAGATTCCTGTTGTCTATAGATCTAACATTTACATAAAATTTAAAGAAGAATCTAAAATTACTCTTGGGCAAAAAGAAAGGTGCATGAAAGAGTAGAAAAATATATATGTAGATCAATAGGGCACTAGTAGAATTAACATGAATATATTCACAGCTGTAACAAGAAATATGCTTCTAAACAGCTATGGAGTTATCTCCAGATTATATTCTGGACTAAAACATGTCAACTGAACAAAGTAGAGAAAAGCATGCATAATTTTAAAAAATAGAGGTGAAGATGTAAACTAAATAAGTACTTATTTATATTTATGATGGGAGGATAAACCAAAAACACAAACAAAAAAGATATTGCATATCCATAAGCTCAGTGAAGAAACAAGGTGAGGGGCACAGGAAGAGAAGCTAAGTCTCTGATTATATCTTGTTTTATAGGTTTGGCTCTGGAGCCAGAACAATGTTTTATATTATTACCAAGCAAAGTCAAATTTACAAAATAGCAATTTCTAAAAATTGAAGCCAATGTGAATGTTATAAATTCAACTGTATGTATTGTGATTATGAAATAATCAAATAGAAAATTGTTTTAAGTGATCTTAAAATACAATAATTTGACTGCATTTCTAGTCAGTTATCCTGTATGGATAAAAATATCTACAAAATAAATTTAAACATCTACTGTAATCAATATTGATATAGTGTTGATAGTCTGTTGATTTTTCTGAGATTTTTTGTGTGCATGTTGTGAAACAAATTAAATAAGTACTTAAACTATTGAGATCCAGAATTAGTAGTATAGGGGGAAAGATATAGAGGTGTCAGGTTGAAGAGATGAAGTAAAAATTCCATAGTCCTGACTTTGACTTGGAACCTATTATGGAATTCATAATGAATTTCTTCATTTAAAACAGCAATGACAACAACAAAACAGCACCTTATTTTGTAACCTGACCACTGATAAGGCTTAGATACAATGATCAACTCTGCAACAGTAAGCCCACCTAGCAACATAGTGTGGTCTCTAAATTATCATTTCTGAATAAAAGAAACCAGGGATATCTGGAGAAACATCTGATTCTAGATACAGGACAGAGAAAATAATAAGATGAACCTGTAGCCATCTTCCCGGAACCCAGGAAGCCATTGTAACTTTATGAGACTATGCCAAAAAGACATGGGCGTCACCTTGATGAGGCATCTATTAGCAAAAAGAGAATAATAACTACAAAATATATTTAAATATGTGTTCATAATGATACTCAAGCCCAAACAAGATTTTTGTTTCTGATCAAGTCATTCCTCTCTTCAAAAGTCTCTGGTGGCTCCCCTTTGCACTCAATGTAGAAGTCAAACTTTGTGTAAAACCACAAGGCCCAACATGACCTGGCTCTCATTCATTCTCTGAACTCATCTTCTGCTATTCTTTCTCACTTTGCTCCAGCCCACTGGCCTGGAGCAGAGTTGGACATGCCATCATGGACATGCCAGGTACCTTCCCATCTTGGAGACTTTGTGCTGGCTGTTGCTTGTCCTGGGATGCTCTTCCCTCCAGATATACATATGGGCCACCCTCTTAACTCTTTCAGAAATATTCTCAAATATCACTGTATTTATTTCTCAGGAATGCTGTAACAAAGTACCACTAACTAGGTGGCCCAAGACAATAGTTCCAGAGCTTAGAAATCTGAAATCAAGTTGTCAGGAGGGCCATTCTCTTTCTGAAATCGTTAGGAGAGGATCCTTCATTGACTCTTCTAGCTTCTGGAGGTTGTTTGCAAGCTTTGGTTTTTCTCTGTTTGCAGCTGTGTCACTCCAGTCTCTGCCTCTGCTGTCACATGGCCGTATTTACTATATTGTCTTTCTGTCTTCATGTGGCATTTTCCTTCTGTATTTATATTAAAATTTCTCTCTTCTTTTAAGAATATCAATCATTGGATTAGAGGTCAATGGGACCACATCTTAATTTGATTACAATTATAAAGGCTCTATTTCCAAATAAGTTCACATTCACAGGTACTGAGGGTTAGGACTTGAACATTATCTTTTTGGGAAACACAATTCTACACATTATAGTCCCTTTTAAGTGAGACTTTCTCTGACCACACCTATCTAAAATTGTGGTCCCTCTCCCAACCCCTCTTTATTTCTCTAGCACTGACTGCTACCTAACGTGTTATATATTTTACTCATTTTTTAAAAATTGCCTTTATCTTACTAGAATATGAGCGCCACCAGAGCAGGGAACTTTGTAACTTTTGTTCACTGCACTTCCAACTCTACTAGACACTCAATAAATATATGTTGAATGAATGAATGTATGTTAGGGAAGGTTAGGTGTTTTGGCCATAAATATACAACTTAATTTCTCCTGATTCTACAGATTCATGTTGAACTAAGCACAGATTTTCCCACATGAGAAACAACTTTATTTGGTATAGGCCCCAAAATCCCCACAAATAATTACAATTATGTTATTTTTACTCCCTTTTCCTAGGTTAGTGTGTTTTGTTTCTGCCTAATTACTGCTCTTGTTTGCAATTCATTTTCCCCAAGATTTTCAGTTATCTTAGGGGATTTATGACTTCCATTTCATGAAAGGAACATTGCTAAGGCAGGGGGAAGAAAGGGTTCTCATTGTAACCTCATTCTGATTCATAACTTTCACTGGTTCTCAGGTAAAGAGAACAGGCTAAAGGTTTTAGAAATTCTTGTCTGCCTTTATTTCCAGCACTTCTGATTTCTCTGCACTAGTGCTTTTTGAAATCCATTAGTGGGCCAGGCTCGGTGGCTCAGCCTGTAATCCCAGTACTTCGGGAGGCGGAGGCGAGTGGATTACCTGAGCCTGCTGATTTGAGACCAGCCCGGGCAACTTGGTGAGACCTCGTCTCTACAATAAAAATCAAATAATTCACTGGGCAAGGTAGCACATACCTGTAGTTCTGGCTACTTGGAAGGCTGAGGTAGAAGGATCGCCAGAGCCCAGCAGGTCAACACAGGGGTGGCTGTGAGTGTGCACTCCAGCCTGGGCGACAGAGTGAGACTTCAAATCAAAAAAAAAAAAAAGAAAGAAAGAAAGAAATCCATTAGTGGGTAGAAAAAACAATTTATTGGAATGTGACCAGGATTATTAAAATGTATAACAGAAAAGATAAAAGATAGTCAAATTGTGCCAAGTAATTTTAGTAAGTATTGTTTCCTGAAACTTTTGTTTTGGGTAAATGTGTGTTTATGAGTATGCATGTTAAGCCTTGATGTAAAAACTGTTCTATACAGATATTCTGTCTGTCTCTTTCTCTCTGTATCTCTCCCTGTCTCTGACTCTCTCTCTGTGTCCCTTTTTCTCTATGTCTTTTCCACCCGCTTTTACCTCTCTTGTCTGAATCACTGAAAGCAATGATTAAGAATGCATATTAGGGGCACCCTGACTCCTTACTTCTGAAGTCTCTTAATGGTGCTTCTTGTCATTATTGCATAAGCCAGAACCTGACCTTACACATCAGTGTCCAAGGATGCATCTGGGGAGATGTTGAGACACTGACTCAATAAGTCTGAGTTGAGGCTCAGTATGAGAACTTTTAGTTGACTCCCTGGAGATTCTAATGGAAAGTCAAAAATCACATTTTACAAATATTCAGGTTGCAAGAGGGAACAATTATATCAATGTGGGTGCTTATTAAGGCCAATGAACTATGCCTGACTTGTTCAATGTTACCCATTCCTACTGGCAACCACAAGCATATGGAGGTTGACAAAACATCATACCCAAGGAGTTGGAAAAAAAACTCCTTGCATTGGGCAGCTTCCTTTTTGCAATTCATTATTTCTTCCTCTTTAATTAAGGAAATTTCATCTATACTGGTTTGTAGAGAACTCATGCCTAAGTTTTGTCTCATGATAACACCATTGTGGCTCTGCCTTCAAAGCTTTTATGGTGCTTGATCATCCAGGGATTTGATAACAGTCTTGTAAAAAGCAGAGCCACAGACCACATGGCAGATTCTATCAGGAAGTGGGATGTGAACATCAAGGGGCTACTCTTGTCAGCCTTGATCAGCATCTTAGATGGCATAACAGGTGTTTTCTTTCCACAAAGGAGTAGATTCTAATAACAAAGTAAAGTGCCAGTGTTGGAAAAAGTCACCTCCCCATTTTGGGGTTTAGAACTTTACAGGGTGGGTGGCAGGACTGGTTGAGGTAATGGTCATGGCACACTTAACAAGAAAGTGTTACACAAATACATTATACCGGTAACTGTATGAATATATTGCATCTGCTTTACTGCCTCATAGTCTAATTAATGCTCTGGAATTTCCCACAACTTTTATTGATTACTTATTCTAGATATGTTACCACTCAAAGAATAGGCAGTGAGGGTGTGTGCAGCATTGGCTAAGACTCACCTTGGACATCAAATAGCAATGCTCACTATTAAAATATGTCAGACACTCAGCTAATCCTCCTACATCCCTGGAGTTGATTACCATTATTAACCCTATTTTAGGGCTGAGGACATTGAGCACAATGAAGTAAATAACTTACTCAATGTCACAGAACTTGCAGTTGTGGCACTGACATTTGAACCTAGATAGTGTCACTTCAAGGTCTGAGCTATTAACCACTCTGCCAGATTTTCTCTTAAAGGAGTTTACAGTTTCATTAGAGAAGAAGAGAGACTTTTATGCTGAGTAAATAAAGGAATAAACATTTTTTGTTAATAAAGGAGGAGGAGTGATAAAAATGTAGTATTGGTGGAGCATTTAGCTAACCAGTCTTTAGGTTTTCACATTAGAAAAAAGTGTAATCGATTCCAATGACTGAATTTTTATGGACAAGGTAGTTAATAATAGATCATAGATATTTAGTGGTGTCACAGGGAGGTTTTGCTCACATTTATGATGAAAGGATCTTTAGGACTGGCTCAGGGACTCTCAGCTGGGGCTTCTCATGTGTTTGCACTCAGCTGTAAGGCTGTTAAACATCTACAGGTTGGCTGGAGGCCAACTAGTTCCAGCTGGCCTTACTTGCATGTCTGATAGTTTACTGGCTGGGTGCAATAGAGGCGACAGTGCCACATGGCTATCATCATTCAGTAGGCTAGCTAAGGCTTCTTCACATGGAAGGCTAGCCCAGACTTATTCAAATAGTGGCAGGTTTCAAGAGAAGTAAGAGAGGCAAACTCCAGTATGCAAGTCTTTTTAAGGAGAATTGGTGGCTGCCATTGTAGTCTCTCACAGTCTACCTTCCGCAAAACTGTTTACATTCCACCCACATGTAAAATATGCTTGTTCCATCTCTAGATCCTCCAGAATGTCATCCAATTATAGCATCAGTATTTAGGATGGACCCAATACCATAGCACCCAAGTACATAAAGCAAGCATTAATAGATCTAAGGGGAGAGGCAGACTGTAATAGCAGGGGACTTTAACACCCCACTCTTAGTAATAGGCAAATTATCCAGACAGAAAATCAACAAAGAAACATCAGAGATCAACTATACAACACTATGCCAAATAGGCCTAACTGACATTTAAAGAACATATCACCTAACTGCTGCAGAATACATATTCTTCTTTTCAACATATGGAACATTTTCCAGAATAAACCATATCTTAGGCCCCAAAATAAGTTTCAACAGATTTAAAAAAATAGGGATGATATCAAATGTCTTTTCTGACACAATGGAATAAAACTAGAACTCTTTAACCAAAAAAAAACTTTGGAAACCACATAAACACATGGAAATTAAGCAATGTGCTCTGGAACAACAAAAGGGTAAAGAAAAATATTAATAATAAAATTTTAAAATTTCTAAAAACAAATTAAAATGAGAATACAGCATACCAAAATATATGGGATACAACAAAAATGATACTAAGAGGGAAGTTTATAGAAGTAAATGCTCACATCAAAAAGATAGAAAGATTTAAAATAAACAGCCTAACAATGTACCTCAAGGAACTAGAAAAGCAAGAAAAAAACCAAATGCAACTTTAGTAGAGAGATATACATGATGGAATACTACACAGCCACAAAAAAGAACAAAATCATGAATTTCGCAGCAACCTGGATGGAACTCGAGTCTATAATACTGAGTGACCTCTCACAGAAACAAAGATCCGAGTATCACATGTTCTCACTCATATAATGGGCCTTGAACATCCAATGTAATACTATAAGAAAATGACTGACGGTACTAGGAAACTATGGGGGGGGAGGGAGATGGGATTAACAGTAGCAAATATCTGTCTGGGGATGGGGAAACACCTCTTATCAACAGGGTGCCTGAATGAAACGTAATTGTACACCTAACCCTTAACTGTATCCCACAAAACCATAATAAAAAATATTGATTATGAAAAAAAAGATCAGAGAAGAAATAGTATAACTGAGATTTAAAAATTATAGTTCAATGAAATAAAAATTTGCTTTTTTGAAAAGATATACAGAATTGATAAACTTTTACCCAAAATAAGAAAAAAGAGAAAAACCAAATAAATAAAATAAAAAAAGAAGACATAAGAACTGAAACCACAGAAATACAAAGAATCATTAGAGACTATTATAAACCACTATATGCCAACAAATTGGAAAAACTAGAAGAAATGGACAAATTTCTGAGCACATAAAACTACCAAGATTAAACCATAAAGGAATAGAAAACCTCCACAACCAATAATGAGTAATGAGATTGAAGCTGTAATAAAATGTCTCCCATCAAAAAAAAAGAGCCCAGGACCTGATAGATTCACTGCTGACTTCTACCCTGATACATAAACCAGATAAGAACACAACAAGAAAAGAAAACTATAGGCCAGTATCACCAATGAACATAGATGAAAGAATCCTCAAGAAAATACTAGTAAATTAAATTAAACAACACATTACAAAGAAACCATTCACCATGATTAAGGATAATTCAGCCCAGGAATGCAAGGATGGTTTAATATATGCAAATCAATAAATATGATACATTAACAAAACCAAGCACAGAACAATATGTTCATTTCAATAGATGCTGAAGAAGCATTTGATAAAATTCAACATCCCTTTATGATAAAAACTCTCATCAAACTAGGCATAGAAGAAATATACTTCAAAATAGTAAATGTCATGTATAGCAAACCCACAGCTAATGTCTTACTGAACAGGGCAAAAAAGCCTGTTCCCTAAGTTATAAAATAAGACAAGGATACCCGCTTTTGCCACTTTTGTCTAATATAATATTGGAAGTCAGGGCCAGAGCAATCAGAGAGGAGAAAGAAATAAAGGGTATGCATATTGAAAGGAAAAAAATCATCGGGGAAATGCAAACCAGTACTACAATGAGATATCTTCTCACCCCAGTTAAAAAGGCTTTTATCAGCCGGGTTAGGTGGCTCAGCCTATAATCCTGCGCCTTTGGGAGGCTGAAGTGAGTGAATTGCCTGAGCCTGCGGGTTCGAGACCCGCCTGGGCAGTGAGACCTCATCTCTACAATAAATCAAAAAATCAGTTGGGCGTGGTAGCGCATGCCTGTAATTCCGGCTACTCGGAAGGCTGAGGTGGAAGGATCGCCGAAGCCCAGCAGGTCGAGGCTGTGGTGGCCGGGAGTGGCCACTGCACTCCAGTCTGGGCGACCAAGTGAGACTCCAACTCAAAAAAAAAATAAAAATAAAAATGAAAATAAAAAGAAAGGCTTTTATCGATAAGATAGAAAAGAATGGAGGCTGTCAAAGATGTGGAGAAAGGAAAACACATGCACACTGTTGGTAGAAATGTAAATTAGTACAGCCACTATGGAAAACTGTATAGAGGTTCCTCAAAAAAGTAAAATTAGAGTTACCATAAGTTCCAACAATTCCACTACTTTATTTTAAAGATGTGGGGTACGATTCAGGGTTAGGTATACAAATGTTTATTATGCAAGTACCCTTGTTGATGAGGTGTGCCCCTCCCTCCCCTGGTAGTTTCCCTCATTGCCTATTCCTTTGTTATAGTATCATGATAACTATTCAAGGTCCGCTTATGAGTGAGAATATATGGCACTCTGTTTTTTGTTTCAGTGATAGATCACTGAGTATGATAGACTAAATCTATTTAAGTTGCTGCGAAGTTCATATGTTCGTCCTTCTTTATGGCTGCATAATATTTCATTGTGTATATGTACCAAAAGAAAATCAATATATTAAAGAGATAACAATACTTCCATGTTTGTTATAGCACTATTTATAACAACCAAGATACAGAGTCAGCTTAACCACCTATCAATGGATGAATGGATGAAGAATGTGGCATATATATACAAAGGAATATTATTCAGCCATAAAACATAATAAGATCCTGTCATTTGAAGCAATATGTATGGAATTTAAGATCATTGTGTTAAGTGAAATAAGCCAAGAACAGAAAGACAAATGTCCCATGTTCTCACTCATATGTGAGAGCTAAAAAATGGATCTCATGAGAATGGAAAGTAGATTGGTTATTACCAGAGGTTGAGAAGGGTAGGAGAAAGGGGAATGAAGAGAGGTACAAATTAATGGGTACAAATTTAGTCAGATAGAAGACTTAAGACCTAGTGTTTGATAGATCAGTAGGATGGCTATAGTTAACAATGATCTACTGTGCATTTCATAATAGCTAGATGATAATACTTTCAATGCTTCTAATATAAGAAAAATATTCAAGATGATGGATATCCCAATTGCTCTGATTTGATGTTTACAGTGTATGAATAAATCAAAGTATCATAAGTACTCCCCAAATATGTATATCTTTTGTGTCAACAAAAAAAATCTAGGATCTCTTGATCTACATCAGACCAGATATGAATGAAGACCAGATATGCTTCTTCGAATGTGGATATTCTTGATCTGGAGACTTTAAAAAAGAGTTATCTGACCACCAAACACCCAACAAACTATAGTACAACAGCAAAGGACAACCATAAACATGAAAATAGTAGGCAGCTCATAGCAATTATGATCCATAGCAATTCTGAAATTCCTCTGGACAAATGTTACCCTGTCTTATACTCTGGAGACAAGATATTTTCCTTGATCAGGACCCAGTTTAACCCCTTGAGAGGGACTCCAATTCTATTGTTTCCAAGGGTCCGTTAGCTTGGTTCTTGATCCTACATTTTGAGACATCCTTCATTTTCTGTAAGAAATAGCACATGTGTGGGCAGCTAAGTAGATTTGTTGTTGTTGTTGTTGTCTGCTTTGTGCCTATATGAAATTGGGGGCCCAGAGGTCTTTTTGTAGTTTGAGCATTGTCAGTCCCATTTGGTTAAAGCTGATGACTGTTTTATATATAGATCTCTTAGCAGTTTGTGGACTTCTATGTATCCAATTATAAGTCCATTCCACTTCACAAAAGTCTGTCTGTACTCTGAGACAATTGATCTAAGATTCTTACAAGCCCCTTTTTTCTAGCTAAGGATATCTGATAGGAAGCTTATAAAATCTTTCAGAGGTCTTTACAAAATGTCTTAGAGTCACATCCTTGATCTACCTTTTCCTTGAAGCCATTGCTTACTTTGAGAATCTTTTACTGGCTCAATAGCCTGGGATTGTGCAAGAGATTTGTGTTACCATCCACAAAAAAACCCTACTCCTGTATTTCTTCTAAATTCTACTTACAATGAAATAATTCTTTCTTCATCTACTCTCTCTTTTTCTGTATCTTATCATAGGCCCCTGAATAAGCCAACTGATTCTTTCAACATTATGCACGGAAACAATTTTGCCAAGGTCCAAAAGTTTAAATACTGTCATTCCAGTTACCGCAGATGGCAGAATTGCTAATTGTTCCACCCGATATATTGCAGGTCAATTTTTCCCCCCTAGATTTCCATTGCTGTTTACTTTCCATTTCTGCTAACAGCTTGCTCATCATTTTTCTAGTCTTCACTAACATTGTCCTCACCCCCTCTGGGAGCTGCATCCTTTTGTCCCAAAGCCAATGCCACATGTTTTAAGATTTTGGCTGTGGCAGCTCCCCATTGTTGAGTACCAATCTCTGTACCAGTTAGATTTTGCTATATAATAATCCACTCCAAAATATACTGGCTTAAAACAACAATCATTTGTTCAGTTTGTTATTTTGGTTTGGGTCAGTGTGGCTGATGGTTATGGGCTTGCTCATAAGTCTATTGTCACCCGGCAAGTTGACCAGTGAGCAAGTAGTCATGACCACACTCATATACCTGGTAGTTGGCAGAATGTCAGTTGGGGCAATAGTGTCTCTCATCATCTAGCAAGCTAGACCAAGCTTTCTCAGATAACAGAGTTTTAAGAACAGATGGAGCAAGCCCCAATACATAAGCACGTTTCAAGTCTCTCTTTGTCTTGCATTTTTTGCTGTCCCATTGGTCAATTAAGTCATGTGGCCAAGCTCAGAGTCAGTGAGGTGGGGGGCCACACAAGGATGTGTTGACAGAGAGGATAATTATTGTGTCCAGTTTTGCAAACAATCTTACAGATATTAACATCAGAAAGAGGAAAGACGGAAGGATTTCTTTAAAATCCTATCTGAAAGACATTGTCACTGACAGATTTATCTCAGTTCCTAGGTGAGGGCAAACAGCTTAAAAGAGTGAAAGCTTTGAAATCTTATACCACCGGCTGAGCAGATGGTACTACTTACTCTTGGAAGACAATACACAAAGCAATGAAGCTCTGAGATTTAAACTCATTTATCACTGACTTGTGGATACAAAAAATTTGAGTCAATGCTCCATTCAGGATACCCTGAATGACCAAGAAATGACTGACCTGGAGATTTACTTTCTCTTATGCCCACACACATATTTGATTTTACATTATGTGGAATGTTTGAGAGTTACAATTACCTGGCTGGAGCATCCCATCTGTCCACCTGTGAAGGACTGCCATTGACAGCAACAGTGGAGAAAGAGGACATGTGTTTAATACAGTAATGCAGCTTCTTGGCATCCAGAGCTAGATTTGGGGAAACATTTCTTTATTAGTGCAATGTTAAAATTGGTGCTATAATGTAAATGAAATCGAAACCAGCTCTCTACATCAAATTTAATGAAAACTTAATAGATTTTTGGAGGTGATACTACTCTGGAATCCCACAAATAATTGCAAACATGATTTCTTTAGGTAAATATGTTCTCTGTTCCAAATAAAGAAATGACTTGGAAACTAGCTTTTATGTAGAATAGGGTCCTAAATTGGTGAAAGTCTGTCCTTAGATGTTCCTGTCCTAAGGAATGGGATATTAAATTGTTCCTCTCCTAAACAATGGAATGCCTAATTATTTCTCTTCCAAACTGTTTCGTGCTCCATTGTTCTTCTCTCAGAGCAATGGAACATTCAATCAATCCTTTCCCAAACAATGGAGTGTTCTCAATTGTTCCTCTCCCAACAGTTGAATGCCCAATTGTTCCTCTCCCAAGCAACAAACCATTCCATTATTCAGGTGAATACAGTTGAACAATTTTCATTCCTAGCAGTATAAATAAAAGCTGTGACCAGGGCAATGTGTTGGGCTCAGCTTGCTAAGTTGGAGTCAGGCAAATTCATGATTATTATAGTGATCCTTTGGAATAATTTTTAGACTTTCTGAATAAGAGGTTTTGTAGTTGTCTGCCCCTCCCCCCCAAATCATCTATTGGATCTTCCTGTTCTCTGATCAGCCCTGCAACATCAACAAAAATGGTCTCTCCATTCAGCACATGAACTTGTAGATACCGTTGGGGATACGTTCCAGCCAAGGTGGAACCAAACAAAATACTTTTGTATCTAATATGTATTAACTGAGTCTCTGCCATAGAGCTGAGTGACTACCATTCTTGTCCTCAGAAAGCTCGTATTTTAGTTGTATGGGGAGATACATTGAGAGAGAACCAGTTGAATAGTTGCTAACTGCCCTGGAAATTCAGAGAATGGGGAGCTTGTCTCTGCCCAGTGAGCTGGGAAAGGCTGCACAAAGATGGGCCATCCACTTGGGCCTTGAAAAATGGGAAGTATTTTGACAAGGGCAGAGGAATAGGGAAGATACGTCTAGGCAGAGATACAAGCATAAACATATTACAAAAGTTCACAGCGTGGAGTCAGGCAAGAAAGTCTCCTTGAAGTTCTAGCCTCTTTGTCTCTGGTGCTTCTCAAAATACTTCTGAATACAAGATGTGAAGCAAATGTTCTGAGGACTGCTGTTACTAGAGAGTCCTCTGATCTGTCTTGTGCACATAAATGGAGTTTCTGGGGAATATAAACAGAGCAAGAGAAGGTGTGTGGATGATCTCTTTTTCTTTTCTTTTTTTTTCCTTTTGAGTTGGAGTCTCATTCTGTCACCTAGACTGGAGTGCAGTGGCTGCTCCCGGCCACCTCAGTCTCGACCTGCTGGGTTCTGGCGATCCTTCCGCCTCAGCCTTCCAAGTAGCTGGAACTATAGGCGCGCGCTACCACTCCCGGCTAATTTTTGATTTATTGTAGAGATGAGGTCTCGCCAAGTTGCCCAGGCGGGTCTCGAACCTGCGGGCTCAGGCAATCAACTCACCTCAGCCTCCCAAAGCACTGGGATTACAGGCTGAGCCACCGAACCCGGCTGATGATCTCTTTTTCTGTAAAGGGAAAGGCACCACTATATTGGCCCCAGAAAGCTCCCTTTAAACTCCTAAAATAATTAAAAATATATTCTGCATTTTTTGCTAACCTTCTCTTGTATGTGTTTTTACATGTTAATATGTGAGATCTCTATATGTCAGAGATATAACTTATATCATGTTTACTGTGTGCCAGCTACTGCTTTAATGTTTTACATGTGTCAACTCATTTATTTCTCACAAAGACTATGAAATAGGAACATATTATTGAGATGATGCTTACAAAAATAACACACATTCTTTGTCAAAGTTGGAAAAATCAGAGCTACATCAAGACCAACATCACTTATAATCTCATCACCCAAAACTAGTCAGCTTGACACTTTGTTGCACTTGATTGCATTCTTTCTTTCCTATATATAGATATATATAAATCTTAAAATTATTCGAAGTAAAATCTGAATTTTACTAGCAATGCATGGTTTGAAAATTATATTCTGCATTTTTAACTAACCATCTCTCATATTTTTGCATGTTACTATGTGGGAACCCTATTTGTCAAAAAGGTATCACTTACATCATGATTACTGTGTGCCAAGTACTACTTTAAAGTTTTACATGTATCAATTCATTTATTTCTCACAGTAACGCTATGAAGTAGACAACTTTCTTCCTTTTTTTTTAATGTGGCAAAATGTACATAAGATAAAATTCACCATTTTAATCATTTTAAGTGTATAATACAGTGGCATTAGTTACATTCAGTGTTGTGCAACACTCACCACTATCATCTTCTCAAACTGGAACTGTATGCCTATCGAAAAATAGTTCCTCATTCCCTCTCCCCCAGCCCCTGGAAACCATCATTCCACTCTTTGTCTTTGTGAATTTGATGATCTTAGTGTCTCACTTAGCATCATGTCCTCAAGGTTCACCCATGTTGTAACATGTGTCAAATTTCCTTCCTTTTCAAGGCTGAATAATGTTCCATTGTATGAATAAACTACATTTTGTTTATTCATTCATCTATTCATGGGCACTTAGGTTGTTTCCACCTTTTGGTTGTTGCGAATAATGCTGCTATGAACATGGGTATTCAACTACCTGTTCAAGTCCCTGCTTTTAAAAGTAAAGTGCGAGATCATATGGTAATTCTATATTTAATATTTTTAGAAATCTCCATACTGTTGTGAGGTAGCTTATGTTGTTATTTCCACTTTACAGGTGAAGTAACTGAAGAAGAGAGAGATTGCAGCAAGCAGCAATTAGCAGAGCTGGGATTTGAATTAATATAAGTTGGACCAAAAATCAGTGCTTTTGGCCTATGTATCTTATTGAATACATTAAAGTATGTATTACATTAAATAAATTAAAGTATGTAAAGCATTTTCCATTGTGTTGAGCGTTTTAGTTTTCCATTAGATTTTCAACATTAAAAGCAGCACTGCCTTAAACAGCATTGTGTATGTATGCATATTCCTAGTTATTTCATTAGGATTAATTTTTTTAAATAGAATTTCAGATTTTAATCCTTTATGCTATAACTGGATGATATATTGGAGTATCTGAATATAGGACAAGTATATTTTGCATTTGAGTAGAATGTAAACAATATAGCAGAAAGTATACTGTGGTAGATTACAAAGTTGGCCACAGATTCTCCTTAAGAAGACTTGCACACTGTGGTTTGCCTTCCCTCGCTTCGCTTGAAACCTGCCATCATTTGAATAAGCCTGGGCTACCCTGCCATGTGAAGAGGCCTGAGTTAGTCTACTGGATGATGACAGCCACGTGGCACCTTCATCTCTACTGCTCCTAGCCAGCAAACTCCCACAGCCAAGTGAGTGAGGCCAGCTGGAACTAGTTGGCCTCCAGACAACTTACCAATGCCCAACAACCTTACAACTGAGTGAAAACACATGAAAAGGCCCAGCTGAGAGTCACTGAGTCCAATCAGTCCAGTCCAGACAATCCATGTATCAGAAATGTGAGCAAAAACTAATGGACACATCTGTAAATATCTATGATCTCTTGTTAACTACCTCAGCAGAAAGGTAATATAAAACCATTGGAATCAATTAACATTTTCTAATATGAAAACCCTAAGACATATTAGCTACATGCTCTATCCATACTATATTTTTTATTACTCCCCTTTTTTCATTATGAAAAATTTACTTCTTTATTTCCTCTGCAGAAAAATCTCTCCTTTTCTGCAACTAGACTATAAACTCCTTTAAGAGAAAATGTGGTGTAGTGGTTAATAGTTCAGACTTTGGAGTAAGACTATCTGGATTAAAATATCAGTGCCACAACCACAAGTTCTATGAGTTTGAGAAAATGGTATGTATATTTTAAAAATCTTGATATGGACAGTACTGCTGTGTTACCCTCCCACATGATTTTACCAATTAATCTTTTACCAGTTACAAACGGGGGCTCTTAAATTTTGTTAGGTTCTCATCAACATTATTTGATATTTGAATATATGATTGACAATTTGATATATTAATATGATTACAATTTTTATCTTTTAAATTATCAGTGCATTGAAACTTTTTTTTTTTGGTTATTGGACAGATGTAATCCTGAGTGTTGATGACCTATTTCTCTTTAATTTTCTAAATGACTTCTGAGCTTTTGGCAGGGACCTGTGGGCAGTGACACTTTTGCCAGTAGATGACAAAGTAAAAATAAAAGGCAACATCTGGCGATAAGTCTCCTCAGGATGAACCTGTAAGCCTAGGATACCTTCATGGTGATGTCCTGTCACTTGCTGGGAAATTGTTCTTAGTACACAAATGTGTCAAGTGAGTCAGTTGTGGTTTTACGTTTTCTAGAGCAGTGGTACTCAAGGTGTGGTCTGTGGATCAACATCAATTGAAAGCTTGAAGAAATGTAAATCCCACTGAAAAGGAATCTCTAGGGGGAGAAGGGATAAAGCCCAGGACTAGACCTGGGTTTTAACAAACTCCTCAAATACTACTCAGCAAAAAAAGGAACCGATTCCTGACATATGCTCTGTCATGATGAACCTCAAAAACATTATGTAAGGTGAAAGAAGCAAGACAGGAGGCCACAATATGGTCCGACAATTAAGTTCACGAACTCATCCTAGAAAAAGTGCTACATACCTCATTGGTGAATATCACTATGGTCACCATTGAAGTACTCCCCTTGGAGAGCTATATACCAATGCCAGTGCCTAGTCCACCCATCAAAGAAGTCTTGGAACTCTTTTTTCTGGAATGACGCTCAGAGCCATCATTGTATTAACTTTGATGTCCTGAATGTCATTAAAATGTCTTCCTTTCGATATTTCCTTTATCTTCAGGTAAAGAAAAAAGTCACTGGGGGTCAGATAAAGTGAGTAGGGAGTGTATTCCAATACAGTTATTTGTACAGTGCTGCCAACGTAAGTGCACTGAGGCAAGTTTGCAAACTTAATGGTCAGACCTCAACAAATAACGAAGACAGTTCTGATGGCCAATCCAGAAAAAGAGTTCCCAAACTGTGTTGATGGGTGGACTAAGTGCTGGCATTAGTGTAAAGCTTCCCAAGGGGAATACTTCGAAGGTGACCATAGTGATATACAACAATGCAGTATATAGCACTTTTTCTAGGATGTTTCACGAACCTAATTGTAGGACCTTGTATTATATGATTCCATTTATATGCAATATTCATAAAAGGCAAATGTATAAAGACAGAAAATAAATTAGTGTTTGGGGCTGAGACTGGGAATGGGAATTAACTGTAAATATGCATGAGGGATCTTACTGGGGGGATGAAATGTTCTAAAACGGATTTATGGTGCCACTCAGAAAAGTTACTAAAAATCACTGGATTGTACACTTGAATGAGTAAATTTTATGATATGCAAAATAGAACTCAATGAAATTGTTAACACAAACAAGCTCTTCAAGTGATTCTGAAGCTCATTGACCTAGACACAGTGATACCCAAACCTGACTGCAGATAAGCATCACCTGGAGTACTTGGTTTAAAGAACAAACAAAAGATTTCTGGATCCCCATCTAAACCTACTATACTATAATTTCAATTGAATGGGCATAGAGATTCTTGTCATTCATTGGAAATTTCTTGGAACGCACTGAAGAAAACATAAAACAGTTTTTCTTACCTTTGCCATGCAATGTAACCCTAGGGAGCTTTAAATGGTTAACAGTAAAAAAGTATATATCACAATATAGCTAGAAGAGAGGCTTTTGAATGTTCTTACCACAAGGAAATGATAAGTGCAGTAGGTGATGGATATACCAACTACGTCGTTTGAATCCTTATCCAACATAGCTATGTCTTGAAATCAAATTGTACCTGGTAAATATGAATAGAGTGTGTTGATTAAAAGTTAAATTAATTAACAAGTTAAATAATATAGATGCCCATAGAAGTTTTGATCCTAACATGTAGCCAAGGTGAGGACTACCTCCTATGTCATTACTGCCCAATCCTTCCCGCTCTTGTGTCAGCCAATCCTAGGCATGTGTAAGAGGGAAGACTCCCCCCCCAAAACCAGAATTATCTTTTGGAGGACAGGCCCCTTGTAGTACAGGCTCCCCTTGCTAGGTAAGTGTTCTAGGAACCCATTGGCATCAGTGTACCAGCTAGTGTTGTTGTGAGAGGCTGCATTCTGCTTCAGCGATTTCTTTTGTGGAAAACAGGTGACTGGTTCTTCCATCATGACAACACACCTGCCCACACAGTGCTGAGTGTTCAAACAGTTTTTCATCAAAAACAGCATGACCCCCGTGCCCCACCTTCCTTATTCACCTGATCTCCCCTGGGACACTTTTGTCTCCCCAGATGAGGAAAAAGTCCTTAAAAGAGCATGTTTTGCTGATGTGGAAGAGGTGAAACAAAAAATGGCACTAAAAGGCATACAAATTAATGAATTCAAAAACTATTTTGAGCAGTGGAAAAAGCGTCTTGATCAGTGTATTGCATCAAACGGAGAGTTCTTTGAAGGTGACTAAAGTTTCAACGTGTAAGAATAAATATAAACATTTTTATAAATAAGTTCTGTTTTTGGGGTCCCCCTTATATTTAATCCTTATGGTTCAGAATGGAATTTGTTAGAATTCTAGCCATTGCATCCATGTCAGGAAAAGAAGTCAAAGGATGAACAGATCTTTTTACTTTTAAAGCAAGATCCTAGAAATCTCAATCTCTATACGCTGTACTCTCTCCCACAACTTTGGACAGAATTTAGTCGCAGGGCCATTTCTTTCTATGAGGGAAGTTAGGAAATGTAATCATTTAGTTGAGTAGCTATATGGTCAGCTTAAAAATTAGTGTTCTGTTACTAAGGGAGAAGAAGATGATGGATACTTGGAGACAACTAGAAGACTTGGTGACATTGATATGCCAGGCAGTTAGTTACTTTTATCTTATTCATCTTTTCAGATAAGAAAACAAAAGTAGGGTTACTAGATAAAATAGAGGCTGCCCAGTTAAATTTGAATTGCAAAGGAATAACAATTTTTTAGCATGATTATGTCCCAGATATTGTATGAAACATACTTATGCTAAAAATTATTCATTGTTTATTTGAAATTCAAATTTAGCTCCACTTCCTGTATTTGTATTTTGCTAAATCTGGCAACCCTAAACTGAGTCTTAAAGAATCACTTTTTCAAGACTTCTTTTCAACTGCAAAGATGAAATTGAACCCAGATCTGTTTGACTCTGGAAACCATGCTCTTAGCCACCATGTTGTGAATAATATTTGTCCATTTTTATTTAGTTTTCAACGTATGTTCAGCCTGACGATATCTTCATTTTGAGGTCTTCCCCTCTGAAATGACCAGATAGAGGTTATTATAAATGGGAAACCAAGGCCCGGAGAAGCTGGCATGATTCCAACTCTATCACTTATTAACGACTAGACAAATTAGTTAACTTCTTTGAGTTGAAATTTCCTCACCTGAAAAAAAATGGGTGAAATAATAATGATAATAAAGTTCTCACTTTGTAGTCTTGTGATGACGAAACAAGTATGCGTCAAAAGCCTTTAGTATAAGGTTTGACACAGTAAACCTTGTGTAAATGCTAGGAAAGTTGATTTTGTTTCTTGTTGTCCTGCTGTGGCAGATGTCTGTTTTAATCCAGATCTTCCAACTACTGTGTTGTTACCATAGTTATTTAGGTACACATGTGATTACAGATACTTTTAAGATGAGCAAGAATTCAGTCACTGTGTAAATTGTTGCAGTAAGTGACATTTAATTCCTCTTCTAAGCTTAGATTCCTAGGACAATTTATTACATCATTTGGTAGATGTCTCTTCATTTCCACGTGCTAGTGTATGCAATCTCCTCTTTTTTTCTTGATCCTTTTTTCAAAGTTTTGTTGACACTATTAGTCTTTAAAATTAATTACTTCTGATTGTATTACTCATCTTTACAGTTTCTTTTCCTTACTTTTTTCATTTCTGCTATTTTCTCTAGCATTTCATTCTTCCTTTTTTAGGTTTTTACTGTAGCTTCTTGTTTTTAACCGCAGTATAGTAATTTTCAATATTTCTTCTTTTATGTCAAAATTATTTAAATATTTGTACGTATTTTGCTACATACACTCATGATTTTATAAAAGTGTATAGATATAACCACATATGTTTTTTTCTTAGTGTGATTCCCCCCAAATACTTAATCCTTTTCTCTTTACTTACTCTCATTGTAAATTTAAATTAATAATCTATGTTGATGTCATCCACATTTCTCTTTCACATAGTGTCCATAGGTGGATCTTATGTGGATATTTATATACATATACATCAAAATTTTTTTGCCATTGTTGGAATCATAATATACTCTTCTTCATATATCTTTCTTTTCTCATTCAATGATGCTTTCAGAAATCCTTCCAAATCCTCAGATAACTCTAATTTTTTTTTATAATGGGTTATATAATATTTCATGATTTTAATGCTTCACAGTGTATGCAGCTATTTCTCTATTGATGAATATTAATTTTATTTTTGACTCATTACTACTTAGAATAATGATGAAATAAACAACACCCTAGTACTCACATCCTTATGTACTTATGATTTTATTTCTATAGGCAATATACACCAAATTGAAATGGCTGGATTGAAGGATATATGTATTATTAATTTTAATATATGTTAGCCAGATTGTTTTTCACAAACACCATACCCTTCACATTTCCACCAGCAATACATAAAAACATACTTCTCAGTTGATCCCCATTGGCAATGATATATTAACTTTATTTCAGGGACCTTAGAGCATAGACTGATACTCTATCTTCCTCCTCCCTCTTCCTCTTCCTCATCCTCCTCCTTCTCTTCTTTCTATTCTTCCTCCACCATCTCCTCAACTACTTCCTTTGGGGTATTTCTGGGCATTTTTTCCCTTTCATATGATATTAAAATTTGTATAGGAATGGTGAACTTCTCAGTGTAATAGACTAGATAACCCAGACATGTATCCCAAAATATTGAAGAAGTTCAATTAGTTAGGGGGAGGGGACAATTATTTCAAGGGGATTGATTATGTACCTGGAAGAAAATAAAAATAGATTTCCACAACAGACTGTCTCAATCTGCTTGGCTGCCATAACAAAATATATAGACTGAGCAGTTTAAAAAACAGCAATGTATTTTCTCGGAGTTCTGGAGACTGGAAGATCCAAGATAAAGGTGCCAGATGGGTTCTTCCCGATGAGGACTCTTTCCCTGGTTTGCAGGTGACCATTTTCTTACTGTTTCTTCACATGGTGGAGAAGTTCTCTGGTGTGTATTCCTAGTATTGAGGATTCATTCTAATGATCTCAGTTAGCCTTAATTACTTCCTTGTCAGTTCTGTCTCTTTTAGGGGTTAGGGTTTCAACATATAAAATTTAGGGTAACACAATCCAGTCCCTATTACACAATTTAAAAAAACCCTATGTATTGAAAGATCTAAGTATATAAAAATGAATGAATAAAAAATCTTACAAATGTCCAGGGAACTTCATGTACTATCTGGGACCTTGGGACCTTGCTAACCCAAAATCTACAAAAGAAAAAATAGGTGCATTTGTGCATATAAAATATAAAGTATGTAAAATTTCTATATACAATTTTGCAACTATATATGACAAAAACACCATAAACAGAATCAGTGGACAAATCAATAAGTAATAATTGTGAAAAAAGTAATACTGCAAATAGACTAAGTGGTAATATCTTTAACTTCAAAATGTATTTATAATTTGACAAAGAAAATATAATATAGTAAGAAAATGGATTTGAAAGGAAAGTTCAAAACTTCTCTCTCTCTTTTACTGAAGTCAAACTTAGACACAGTGAAGAAGTCAATGAATGTTTACCGCTGTGTGGCTACCATACTGATCAAAATGTGAAATATAATCAACACCTCAAAATACTCTTCCTATACTTTCCCAGTCAGTTTTACTACCAGAGAGGTAACTTCTGTCCTGATTACTATCACCTGATGTTAATGTTGTCTATTCTTGGACTTCTATTAGATAGCATGTACTTGTATCCGTAAGATCCAAATAGGAGACAAAAAATACTGGCTTCTATCATTCAACCCCATATCTGTGAGTTTTAATCATGTTATCACATGCTTTGGTGGTTTGTTCTATTTTATTACTGTGCAGTATTCCATATCAAACACACCATATTTTCTCTTTTTCTGTTTTTGAATATTGGGATAATTTCTAGGATTCAACCATTATGAATTAATTGCTATGAGAATATTGTACCTGTTTTTGGTAGACATATGCATTCATTTCTCTTGTATACATACATAGGTGTGGAACTGCTTGATCACTTATAATTTGGCATTGTCTTTTTAGTTTTAGCTATTCTGTTGATGATGATGTAGCATTTCCTTGTGATTTTTATTTGTGTTTTCTGGGTTGAGCAACATGTGCTTATGATGTGCACATGATGTTGAGCAACATGTGCTTATAGGCCATTTGCAGATACATTGGATATGCTCTTTTGTGAAGTACCTATTTAGGTGTCTTGCTTATGTTTAACTGAATTGTTGAAGTTTAAAAAACCATGCTTTCTGGATATAAGTTCTTGTCAGATATATGCACTGAAAATTTTTTCTAGGCTGGAGTTTGCCTATTCATTTTCTTTGTTATTTATTTTGATGAATAGTAGTCTGTAATTTTAACAAAATATAAATTATCTTTTTTCATTTATAGTGTTTTCTGTGTCCTGCTTAATAAATTTTTTCATCCTGCAAGATAATAAAGATATTCTATGTTCTCTTCCAGAAACTTTATATTTTTTTCTTTTTATATTTAGATATATGTTCTACCTCAAATTAATTTTTGGTGTCCGGAGTCAAGGTATTATTTTTTCATATGAGTAATTACTTGCTTCAGAATCATGTATTGAAAACACCACTCAATAAAATACATTGTGCATTTCAAAATTGCTAAAAGAGTAGATTATAAATGCTTTCACCATAAAGAAATAAGTATGCGAACTGATGGATATTATATTAATAAGCCAGATTTAATCATTACACAATGTATACATAAATCATAACATCACATTGTACTTCATATATGATTATTGTTTGTCAATTACAAGTGAAATTAAAAAATTTATAAATTAAAAATATTTTAAAAATATAATTCTTTCCCCCACTTAGTTGCATTGAGAACCAAGCAATAAGCAATAAATTAACAAAGTATCTATTTCTGAATCATTATTGTCTTCCATTGTTCTACTTGTCATTGAATAGCACACCATATTTATTTTACCATATTTATTGTAACTTAATAAGAAGTATAGAAATGTGATAGCCAAAGCTCTACAAATTTGTTCTTCTTCAACATTTTCTTTCTTTTTTTTTTTTTTGAGTTGGAGTCTTACTCTGTCTCACTCACCCTCCCGGTCACCGCAGCCTCAACCTGCTGGGCTCTGGTGATCCTTCCGCCTCAGCCTTCCAAGTAGCTGGAACTACAGGTGCCCACTAATTTTTTGATTTATTGTAGAGACAAGGTCTTGCCAAGTTGCCCAGGCGGTCTCAAACCCGCGGGCTCAGGCAATCCACTCACCTCAGCCTCCCAAAGCGTGGGATTACAGGCTGAGGCACTGAGCCTGGCCAACATTTTCTTAACTACCATAAGTTCTTTTCACTTTCATATACATTTTAGAAGTACCTCATCAATTTACACACACACACACGCAAACACAACCCTACACACCATTTAGGCTTTTGATGGGTACTGCAATAATCTATAGTTCAATGTGAGGATAAATGACATCTTTATTATATTAAGTTCTAATTTATGAATATATTGAAATGTTGCACTTTTAGAATCTGATTTTTTACTGCTATTGTAAGTGCTATTTTAAAAAATTGCTGTAGAATATAGAAATACACTTGATTTTCACCTACTTGTATTCATTGAATTTACTAAGTTCACTTATTAATTCTAATAATTTCTTTATAGAGCCTTTTAGATTTTATACTTACACAATTCAATGCAATTGAATAAAGTAATATTAATGGAAATATTTCACTATTATTATTGTCATATTTCACTATTGTCATATTTCACTATTATTGTCACATTTCACTATTGAATATGTTACATAGGTATTTTTGAAAATATGTTTCTCAGATTAAGAAAAACATTTTCAATTCCTATTTTACTGAGTATTTATTTATTTTAAAATAATGAATGAATTTAGAATTTTATCAAATGTTGTTTCTGGATCTTTTGAGATAATTATAATTTTTGTATTTCTTCTGTTTATAATGAATGAAATAACTGATTTTTGAATATTGAATTAATTTTGCCTTTCTTAGAAAAATCCTACTCCCTAATTTGCTTATTATTCTTATATTATTTTTATCAGTGCTATTTAGGATTTATTACTTCTGTGAGATTGGCATGCAATTTTTTACAGTGTTTCTTTTAACGTTTATTTCTTTAATGCATTTCTGGAGTAAAGAAAAACAGTCACTGAACTAAACTTGCTAATATTTTGTTTTGGGTTTTTACTTCTGTATTTATGAAAAAAATAAATCTCATTTTTGTTTCTCATAATGTTCTTGTCAGGTTTTAGGACAAGGTTATAGCAAACTTATATTAGAAGTTAGCAAATGTTCCCTGAGTTTTCAAACTATTTGCATTATTTATTCCCTGAATGTCTCATGAAATCTACCAGTGAAACTGTTTCATTATAGGACAATTCATATTTTCTATTTCTTCTAGTAAGAGTTTTGAAAAATTGTTGTTTTCAAAGAATTTGTCTATTTCATCTGTTGCAAAACTTTATTGGCATAAAGTTGTTCATAATATACTCTTATCTTTTAAAATCAGCAAATATTGTAACAATCTCCCTTTTTATTACTGATATTTATAATTTGAATTTACTCTTTGCTTTATTTGTCTTGCTATACTTTTACCTATTTTGTTAATATTTTCAAAGAATCAACTTTGGTTCTGTTGAATTTCTCTATTTTGCATCTATTTTCTTTTATATATTTTTTCTTTATTTTTATTTTTCTCACTCTGTCACCCAGACTGGAGTGTAGTGGCATGCTCCTGGCCCCGCAGCCTTGACCTGCTGGGCTCCAGTGATCCTTCTTCCTCAGTATTCCGAGTAGCCGGAACTACAGGCGCTCACTACCACGCCTGGCTAATTTTTGATTTATTGTAGAGATGAGATCTCACCAACTTGTCCAGGCAGGCCTCGAATCCCCGGGCTCAGGCAATCCACTTGCCTCAGCCTCCTAAAGTGCTGGAATGACAGGCTGAGCCACCAAGCCGGCCTAATTTTTGCTTTAATTTGTGTTACTTCCTTTAACTTTCTTTGGGCTTAATTTGGTGTTTTCCTCAAGTTTATGGAGTTGAAAGTCTATATCATTGATTTATGGAGTTGAAAGTCTTCATTGTTGATTTATAATTTTTCTTCTTTTTCTAATATATGCACATACATATTTACTTTCCCCCAAGGATCTATGAGTTTCATTTCACAAATTTAGATATTTAGTATTTGAAATATTTATCATTCAACTAAAATATTTTCTAAATTTCATTTTGACAAATGGGTTATTTAGAGGTTTGTTAGTTACTTTTTAATCACCTGAAGATTTTCTAGTTATCTTTCTGTTGTTGAGTTCTAATTTAATCCCACAGTTGTCAGATAATAAAGTTTAAATTCTTTATTTCCTTGAAAAATTTTTGAGACTTGATTTTTAGCTCAGTGTATAGTCTGTTTTGGCATGTTGCATTGTTGGATGCATTCAGTTTGGTTAAGTTAGTTAGTCATATTGCTAAATTCCTCTATAGCCTCACTCACTTTTTCTGGTAATTTTTTTTTTTTTTGTCATCGAGAGACATGTGTTAAGATTTCCAGTTCTTATTGTGGTTTTATCTACCTTTCTCATTGGTTCTGTCTACTTAAAATTTATATATTTTAAAGCTATATTATTAAGTACTTTCAGTTTTAGAATGGTTATATCTTCCTGTTAAATAGACTCTAATTATTATGTGTCACATTTTTCTCATAATGTCTTTCCTTAAAGTTACCATTCTCTGATACTAATATAGCCATAATGCTTTTTTTTTGCTTAGTGCTTGCATATTCAATAATATATATCTTCCATCCTTTTACTTTTAATGTCTTTTATGTTTAAAATGCATTTTTGTAATCAACACAAAGACAGATCTTGGATTTTTCCCAGCTTGATAATCTTTTAATCAGAGTGTTATTTTATTTTCATTTAATGTATTGACTGATATATTTAGAGTTAAGTTTATCAAATGCATCTTTTTGCTAATTGTTTATATGTCATTTCTATTCTTTGCTCTCCTATTCCCTCCTTACCACTTTGGGGATATTATCATGTAGTTTTACTCATCCACTTAATCTCCTTTAATTTTTTTCCAGTTGTATCTTTCAGCAACACTTTCTTCCTATTTCTTTGCTATTATCACCACATATTTCTCTCAACATGTTATAATTTACACAAGCATTGGTGTGTAAATACCTTAAAGAGGCAATACATTTAAACATTTTACCCATATATTTATCCCCTCACATTCCCTCTTGCACTGTCATAAACTCATCTGGAATATTTTTTCTTTCTTTTGCAAAACTTCATCTCTTGTAAGTTTGCTGGTCACAAATTCTCTTGGGTTGTGCTTGTCTAGTACTTTATTGTGCTTTCCTTTTCGAAGAATATTTTCTCTAGGATTCCAGACTAGCAGTTATTTTCTTTCAGAATCTTAAAGAGCCTTCCATAGTGCTATGATTTGAATATTTGTACCCTCCAAAACTCATGTTATAACTTAATCCCCAGTGTAGAGAGCTGGTGCATTTAAGAATGATTGGAACATGAGGGCTATACCCTCATGAATGGATTAACGGGTTATCATGGGAGGTGAATTGGTGGTTTTATAAGAATAGAAAGAGAAATCTCAGCAAGCACATGACCACATGTGACCCCCCCCCCCCCC